>NW_024734370.1:0-9886 GCF_018991925.1 Homarus americanus | reverse complement strand
AAGTCCCCTTATCGAGTATAACAAAGTCCCCTGGTCGAATATAACAAAGTCCCGTCATTGAGTATAACAAAGTCCCCTGATCGAGTATAACAAAGTCCTCTGGGTGTGTATAACAATGTCCCCTGATCGAGTATAACACATCCCCTGATCGAGTAAAAGAAAGTCCTCTGGTCGAGTATAAAAAAGTCCCCTGATTGAGTATAACAAAGTCCCCTTCTCCAGTATAACAAAGTCCCTAGATCGAGTATAATAAAGGCCCCTCATCGAGTATAACAAAGTCCATTGGTCAAGTATAAAAAAGTCCCCTGGTCGAGTATAACAAATTCCCCTGATCGAGTATAACAAAGTCCCCTATTAATTATAAAAAAGTTCCCTGGTCGAGTATAACAATGTTCCCTGATCGAGTATAACAAAGTCCCCTGGTCGATTATAACAAAGGGCCCTCATCGAGTAAGACAAAGTCCCCTAATCGAGTATAACTAAGTCCCTGATCGAGTATATAACAAAGTCCTCTGGTTGAGTATAACAAAGTCCTGGATCGAGTATAACATATCCTGATCGAGTATAACAAAAGTCCTCTGGTTGAGTATAACAGTCCCTGATCGAGTATAACATATCCCTGATCGAGTAAAAACAAAGTTCTGGTCGAGTATAACAAAGGCCCTCAAAGAGTAAGACAACTCTAATCGAGTATAAAGTCCCCTGATCCCAGTATAACAGCCCCTGGACCGAGTATAACAAAGTCCCTGATCGAGTATAACAAAGTCCTGATCGAGTATAACAAAGTCCCCTGGTCCAGTATAACAAAGTCCCCTGATCAGAGTATAACATATCCACCCGATCGAGTATAACAAAGTCCCCTGGTCGAGTATAACAAAGTCCCCTGATCGTGTATAACTATGTCCCCTGGTCGAGTATAGCAAAGTCCCCTGATCGAGTATAACAAAGCCTCCTGATCGAGTATAAGAAAGTCCCCTGATCGAGTATAACAAAGCCCTCTGCTCGAGTATATGAAAGTCACCCGGATCGAGTATAACAAGGTCCCCTGGTCGAGTGTAACAAAGTCCCCTAATTGAGTATAACAAAGTCCCCTGATCAAGTATAACAAAGTCCTCTGGGTGTGTATAACAATGTCCCCTGATCGAGTATAACACATCCCCTGATCGAGTAAAACAAAGTCCTCTGGTCGAGTATAAAAAAGTCCCCTGATTGAGTATAACAAAGTCCCCTTCTCCAGTATAACAAAGTCCCTAGATCGAGTATAATAAAGGTCCCTCATCGAGTATAACAAAGTCCATTGGTCAAGTATAAAAAGGTCCCCTGGTCGAGTATAACAAATTCCCCTGATCGAGTATAGCAAAGTCCCCTATTAATTATAAAAAAGTTCCCTGGACGAGTATAACAATGTTCCCTGATCGAGTATAACAAAGTCCCCTGGTCGAGTATAACAAAGCCCCCTCATCGAGTATAACAAATGCCCCTAATCGACTATAACAAAGTCCCCTTATTGAGTATAAGAAAGTCCCCTGATCGAGTATAACAAAGTCCTCTGGTTGAGTATAACAAAGTCTCTTGATCGAGTATAATATATCCCCTGATCGAGTATAGCAAAGTCCTCTGGTTGAGTATAACAAAGTCCCCTCATCGAGTATAACATATCCCCTGATCGAGTAAAACAAAGTCCCCTGGTCGAGTACAACAAAGGGCCCTCATCGAGAAAGACAAATTCCCCTAATCGAGTATAACAAAGTCCCCTGATCATAGTATAACAAAGCCCCCTGGACGAGTATAACAAAGTCCCCTGATCGAGTATAACAAAGTCCCTTATCGAGTATATAACAAAGTCCCTGGTCCAGTATAACAAAGTCCTGATCGAAAGTATAACATATCCACTGATCGAGTATAACAAAGTCTCCTGGCCCAGTATAACAAAGTCCCCAGATCGAGCATAACAAAGTCCCCTGATCGATTATAACAAAAGTCCCCTGATCGAGTATATCAAAGTCCCCTGGTCAAGTATAAATGTCCCTGGTCGTAAGTATAACAAAGTCCCCTGATCGATTATAACAAAGTCCCCAGGTCGAGTATAACAAAGGGCCCTCATCGAGTAAGACAAAGTCCCCTAATCGAGTACAACAAAGTCCCCTGATCCTAGTATAACAAAGCCCCCTGGACGAGTATAACAAAGTCCCCTAATCGAGTATAACATATCCACATGATCGAGTATAACAAAGTCTCCTGGCCCAGTATAACAAAGTCCCCAGATCGAGCATAGCAAAGTCCCCTGATCGATTATAACAAAGTCCCCTGACCGAGTATAACAAAGGTCTCTGGGCGAGTATAACAAAGTCCCCTGATCGTGCATATAACTATGTCCTGGCTGGCATAGCAAGTCCCTGATCGAGTAGCACAAAGCCTCCTGATCGAGTATAACAAAGTCCCTGATCGAGTATAACAAAGCCCCTGCTCGAGTATAAGAAAGTCCCCTATCGAGTATAGTCACCCCCTGATCGAGAGTAACAAAGTCCTCTTGCGTGTATAATAATGTCCCTGATCGAGTATACAATACATCCCTGGATCGAAGTAAAGAAAGTACTCTTGGTCGAGTATAAAAAAGTCCCCTGATTGAGTATAACAAAGTCCCCTTCTCCAGTATAACAAAGTCCCTAGATCGAGTATAAAAAAGACCCCTCATCGAGTATAACAAAGTCCATTGGTCAAGTATAAAAAAGTCCCCTGGTTGAGTATAACAAATTCCCCTGATCGAGTATAACAAAGTCCCCTATTAATTATAAAAAAGTTCCCTGGTCGAGTATAACAATGTTCCCTGATCGAGTATAACAAAGTCCACTGGTCGAGTATAACAAAGCCCCCTCATCGAGTATAACAAATGCCCCTAATCGACTATAACAAAGTCCCCTTATTGAGTATAACAAAGTCCCCTGATCGAGTATAACAAAGTCCTCTGGTTGAGTATAACAAAGTCCCCTGATCGAGTATAACATATCCCCTGATCGAGTATAACAAAGTCCTCTGGTTGAGTATAACAAAGTCCCCTGACCGAGTATAACATATCCCGTGATCGAGCAAAACAAAGTCTCCTGGTCGAGTATAACAAAGGGCCCTCAAAGAGTAAGACAAAGTCCCCTAATCGAGTATAACAAAGTCCCCTGATCCTAGTATAACAGCCCTGGACGTAGGCGTCAAAGTCCCCCTGATCGAAAGTATAACAAAGTCTCGGATCGAGTATAACAAAGTCCCCTGGTCCAGTATAACAAAGTCCCTGATCGAGTATAACATATCCACCTAATCGAGTAAGTAACAAAGTCCCATGGTCGAGTATAACAAAGTCCCCCTGATCGTGTATAACTATGTCCCTGGCCGAGTATAGCAAAGTCCCCTGATCGAGTATAACAAAGCCTCTGATCGAGTATAACAAAGTCCCCTGATCGAGTATAACAAAGCCCTCTGCTCGAGTATAAGAAAGTCACCCGGATCGAGTATAACAAGGTCCCCTGGTCGAGTGTAACAAAGTCCCCTAATTGAGTATAACAAAGTCCCCTGATCGAGTATAACAAAGTCCTCTGGGTGTGTATAACAATGTCCCCTGATTGAGTATAACACATCCCCTGATCGAGTAAAACAAAGTCCTCTGGTCGAGTATAAAAAAGTCCCCTGATTGAGAATAACAAAGTCCCCTTCTCCAGTATAACAAAGTCCCTAGATCGAGTATAATAAAGGCCCCTCATCGAGTATAACAAAGTCCATTGGTCAAGTATAAAAAGGTCCCCTGGTCGAGTATAACAAATTCCCCTGATCGAGTATAGCAAAGTTCCCTATTAATTATAAAAAAGTTCCCTGGACGAGTATAACAATGTTCCCTGATCGAGTATAACAAAGTCCCCTGGTCGAGTATAACAAAGCCCCCTCATCGAGTATAAAAAATGCCCCTAATCGACTATAACAAAGTCCCCTTATTGAGTATAACAAAGTCCCCTGATCGAGTATAACAAAGTCCTCTGGTTGAGTATAACAAAGTCCCCTGATCGAGTATAACATACTCCTGATCGAGTATAGCAAAGTCCTCTGGTTGATATAACAAAGTCCCCTGATCGATATAACATATCCCCTGATCGAGTAAAACAAAGTCCCCTGGTCGAGTAGCAACAAAGGGCCTCATCGAGAAAAGATAAATTCCCTTAATCGAGTATAACAAAGTCCCTGATCATAGTGCTAACAAAGCCCCCTGGACGAGTATAACAAAGTCCCTTGATCGAGTATAACAAAAGTCCCCCTATCGAGTATAACAAAGTCCCCTGTCCAGTATATAACAAAGTCCCCTGATCGAGTATAACATATCCACCTGATCGAGTATAACAAAGTCTCCTGGCCCAGTATAACAAAGTCCCCAGATCGAGCATAACAAAGTCCCCTGATCGATTATAACAAAGTCCCCTGATCGATTATAACAAAGTCCCCTGACCGAGTATAACAAAGTCCCCTAGTCGAGTATAACAAAGTCCCCTGATCGTGTATAACTATGTCCCCTGGTCAAGTATAGCAAGTCCCCTGATCGAGTATAACAAAGCCTCCTG
The DNA here is from genome assembly GCF_018991925.1 of Homarus americanus. NCBI lineage: Eukaryota > Metazoa > Arthropoda > Malacostraca > Decapoda > Nephropidae > Homarus > Homarus americanus. The sequence continues at coordinate 5,291 of NW_024734370.1, read as the reverse complement.
ATCGAGTATAACAAAGTCCCCTGATCGAGTATAACAAAGCCCTCTGCTCGAGTATAAGAAAGTCCCCTTATCGAGTATAACAAAGTCCCCTGATCGAGTATAACAAAGTCCTCTGGGTGTGTATAACAATGTCCCCTGATCAAGTATAACACATCCCCTGATCGAGTAAAAGAAAGTACTCTGGTCGAGTATAAAAAAGTCCCCTGATTGAGTATAACAAAGTCCCCTTCTCCAGTATAACAAAGTCCCTAGATCGAGTATAAAAAAGACCCCTCATCGAGTATAACAAAGTCCATTGGTCAAGTATAAAAAAGTCCCCTGGTTGAGTATAACAAATTCCCCTGATCGAGTATAACAAAGTCCCCTATTAATTATAAAAAAGTTCCCTGGTCGAGTATAACAATGTTCCCTGATCGAGTATAACAAAGTCCACTGGTCGAGTATAACAAAGCCCCCTCATCGAGTATAACAAATGCCCCTAATCGACTATAACAAAGTCCCCTTATTGAGTATAACAAAGTCCCCTGATCGAGTATAACAAAGTCCTCTGGTTGAGTATAACAAAGTCCCCTGATCGAGTATAACATATCCCCTGATCGAGTATAACAAAGTCCTCTGGTTGAGTATAACAAAGTCCCCTGACCGAGTATAACATATCCCGTGATCGAGCAAAACAAAGTCTCCTGGTCGAGTATAACAAAGGGCCTCAAAGAGTAGCGCATAAAGTCCCCTAATCGAGTATAACAAAGTCCTTGATCCTGTATAAGCCAAAGCCTCGGATGAGTAGGAATAAAAGTCCCCCTGATCGAGTATAACAAAGTCCCTGATCGAGTATAACAGTCCCTGAAGTCCAGTATAACAAAGTCCCCTGATCGATTATGCAATATATTCCACTGATTGAGTATAACAAAGTCCCATGGTCGAGTATAACAAAGTCCCCTGATCGTGTATAACTATGTCCCCTGGTCGAGTATAGCAAAGTCCCCTGATCGAGTATAACAAAGCCTCCTGATCGAGTATAACAAAGTCCCCTGATCGAGTATAACAAAGCCCTCTGCTCGAGTATAAGAAAGTCACCCGGATCGAGTATAACAAGGTCCCCTGGTCGAGTGTAACAAAGTCCCCTAATTGAGTATAACAAAGTCCCCTGATCGAGTATAACAAAGTCCTCTGGGTGTGTATAACAATGTCCCCTGATTGAGTATAACACATCCCCTGATCGAGTAAAACAAAGTCCTCTGGTCGAGTATAAAAAAGTCCCCTGATTGAGAATAACAAAGTCCCCTTCTCCAGTATAACAAAGTCCCTAGATCGAGTATAATAAAGGCCCCTCATCGAGTATAACAAAGTCCATTGGTCAAGTATAAAAAGGTCCCCTGGTCGAGTATAACAAATTCCCCTGATCGAGTATAGCAAAGTTCCCTATTAATTATAAAAAAGTTCCCTGGACGAGTATAACAATGTTCCCTGATCGAGTATAACAAAGTCCCCTGGTCGAGTATAACAAAGCCCCCTCATCGAGTATAATGAAAGTCCTTCCATAACAAAGTCCCTAGATCGAGTATAATAAAGGCCTCATTTATATAACAAAGTCCATTGGTCAAGTATAAAAGTGTCCCTGTCGAGTATAATAAATTTCGATCGAGTATAGCAAAGTCTCTAGTTAATTTATAAAAGTTCCTGACGAGTATATGTTCCTGATCGAGTATAAATAAAGTCCCTATCGAGGAGGGCAAAGTTCTCGCACGAGTATAAAAATGTCTCTTAATCGACTATAAATAAAGTTCCTTATTGAGGTAACAAAGTCCTGATCGAGTAGCAACAGTTCTTCGTTGAGTATAACAAAGTCTCCCTGATCGAGTATAACATATTCCCCTGATCGAGTATAAAGTAAAGTCCTCTTGGTTGAGATATAAAGTCCCAAGATCGAGTATAACATATTCCCCTGATCAAGTATAACAAAGTCCCCTGTATTGAGAATAACAAAGTCCCCTCATCGAGCATAACAAAGCCCCCTGCTCGAGTATAAGAAAGGCCCCTGACCGAATTTAACAAAGCCCCTATTCGAGTATATACAAAGTCCCCTGATCGAGTATAACAAAGCTCCCTCATCGAGTATAACAAAGACCGCTTATCCAGTATAACAAAGTCCCTTGATCGAGGCAATATATCCACCTGATTTGAGGAGCAACAAAGTCTCCTCATTTAGGGCAATAAAGTCCCCGTAGACGAGCATAATAAAGTCCTTTCGATCGATTATAACAAAGTCCCCTGATCGAGTATAACAAAGGCCTCTGGGCGAGTATAACAAAGTCCCCTGGTCGAGAATAACAAAGTCCCCTGATCCTAGTATAAGAAAGCCTCCTGGACGAGTATAACAAAGTCCCTTGATCGAGTATAACAAATCCCCTGATCGAGTATAGCAAAGTCCCCTGGTCCAGTGTAACAAAGTCCCCTGATCGAGTATAACATATCCCCTGATCGAGTAAAACATCGTATCCTGGCCCAGTATAAAAAAGTCCCCAGATGGAACATAACAAAGTCCCCTGATTTATTATAAAAAAGTCCCCTGGTCGAGTATAACAAAGAGCCCTGATTGAGTAAGACAAAGTCCCCTGATCGAGTAAAACAAAGTCCCCTGATCCTAGTATAACAAAGCCCACTGGACAAGTATAACAAAGTCCCCTGAACCGAGTATAACAAAGTCCCCTGATCGAGTATAACAAAGTCCCCTTCTCGAGTATAACAAAGTCCCAAGATCGAGTATAGCAAAGGCCCCTCATCGAGTATAACAAAGTCCATTGGTCAAGTATAAAAAAGTCCCCTGGTCGAGTATAACAAAGTCCCCTGATCGAGAATAACAAAGTCCCCTGGTCGAGCATAGCAAAGACCCCTGATCGAGTATAACAAAGCCTCCCGATCGAGTATAACAAAGTCCCCTGGTCGAGTATAACAAAGTCCCCTGGTCAATTATTACAAAGTCCCCTGATCGAGTATAACATATTCCCTGCTCGAGTATAACAACGTCTCCTGGCCCAGTATAACAAAGTCCCCAGATCGAGCATAACAAAGTCCCCTGATCGATTATAACAAAGTCCCCAGGTCGAGTATAACAAAGGGCCCTCATTGAGTAAGACAAAGTCCCCTAATCGAGTACAACAAAGTCCCCTGATCCTAGTATAACAAAGCCCCCTCGACGAGTATCACAAAGTCCCCTAATCGAGTATAACATATCCACCTGATCGAGTATAACAAAGTCTCCTGGCCCAGTATAACAAAGGTCTCTGGGCGAGTATAACAAAGTCCTTTGATCGAGTATAACAAAATCCCCTCATCGAGTATAACAAAGGTCCCTGATCGAGTATAACAAAGGCCCCTCATCGAGTATAACAAAGTCCATTGGTCAAGTATAAAAAAGTCCCCTGGTCGAGTATAACAAAGTCCCTTGATCGAGTATAACAAAGTCCCCTGGTCGAGTATAGCAAAGTCCCCTGATCGAGCATAATGTAAAGCCCCGATCGAGTATATAACAAAGTCCCCTAGTCGAGCAACAAAGTCCCTGATCGTAAACAATGTCCCCTGGTCGAGTATAGCAAAGTCTCCTGATCGAGTATAAAAAAGCCTCCTGATCGAATATAACAAAGTCCGCTGATCGAGTATAACAAAGCCCCCTGCTCGAGTATAAGAAAGTCCCCTGATCGAGTATAAGAAAGTCCTCTGGTCGAGTATAACAAAGTCCCCTGATTGAGTATAACAAAGTCCCCTGATCGAGTATAACAAAGTCCTCTGGGTGAGTATAACAATGTCCCCTGATCGAGTATAACACATCAGTTGATCGCATAAAACAAAGTCCTCTGGTCGAGTATAAAAAAGGCCCCTCATCGAGTATAACAAAGTCCATTGGTCAAGTATAAAAAAGTCCCCTGGTCGAGCATAACAAATTCCCCTGATCGAGTATAGCAAAGTCCCCTAATTAATTATAAAAAAGTTCCCTGGTCGAGTATAACAATGTTCCCTGATCGAATATAACAACGTCCCCTGGTCGAGTATAACAAAGCCTCCTGATCGAGTATAACAAAGTCCCCTGGTCGAGTTTAATAAAGTCCCCTGGTCCAGTATAACAAAGTCCCCTTCTCGAGTATAACAAAGTCCCTATCTCGAGAATAACAAAGCCTCCTCATCGAGTATAACAAAGTCCCCTGGTCGAGTTTAACAAACTCCCCTGGTCCAGTATAACAAAGTCCCCAGATCAAGCATAACATATCCCCTGATGGAGTAAAACAACGTCTCCTGGCCCAGTATAACAAAGTCCCCAGATCGAGCATAACAAAGTCCCCTGATCGATTATAACAATGTCCCCTGGTCGAGTATAACAAAGGGCCCTCATCGAGTAAGACAAAGTCTCCTGATCGATTATAACAAAGTCCCCTGATCGAGTATAACAAAGGCCTCTAGGCGAGTATAACAAAGTTCGCTGGTCGAGAATAACAAAGTCCCCTGATCCTAGTATAACAAAGCCCCCTGGAGAGTATAACAAAGTCCCCTGATCGAGTATAACAAAGTCCCCTGGTCTTGTATAACAAAGTCCCCTGATCGAGTATAACATATCCCCTGATCGAGTATAACAACGTATCCTGGCCCAGTATAACAAAGTCCCCAGATTGAGAATAACAAAGTCCGATGGTCAAGTATAACAAAAGGGCTCTGATCGAGTAAGACAAAGTCCCCTGATCGAGTAAAACAAAGTCTCCTGATCCTAGTATAACAAAGCCCACTGGACAAGTATATCATAGTCCCCTGAACCGAGTATAACAAAGTCCCCTGATCGAGTGTAACATATCCCCTGATCGAGTATAACAAAGTCCCCTGATCGAGTATAACAAAGTCACCTAATCAAGTATAACAAAGTCCCCTGATCGAGTAAAACATATCCCCTGATCGAGTATAACAATGTCCTCTGGTCGAGTATAACAAAGTCCCCTCATCGAGTATAACAAAGTCCCCTGGTCCAGTATAACAAAGTCCCCAGATCGAGTATAACAATGGCCCCTCATCGAGTATAACAAATTCCCCTTATCGAGTATAACAAAGTCCCCTTATCGAGTATAACAAAGTCCGGTGATCGAGTATAACAAAGGCCCCTAATTGAGTATAACAAAAGTCCCCTGATCGAGAATAAAAAAGTCCCATGGTCCAGTATAACAAACTCCGCTGATCGAGTATAAAAAAGTCCCCTGGGAGTGTCGGAGATGTACATGGAGTGTCAGAGGTGTACCTGGCAGTGTCAGCGG
>NW_024734369.1:0-11928 GCF_018991925.1 Homarus americanus | reverse complement strand
TTATAATCATGACTGCTTTCTCGGGACATTGTGTATACAACACACTCTAAACTAAGCCTAGGTACCTTCTTAACCCCTCATAATCCGCAGATGGAAAGTCTGGGACTCTGACCATATTTTCATTATTTTTCCTTTCCAAATTTAGGGTAAACCTGATTTCTCTGTGATCACTGTTCCTAAGTTCTTCCCCTATTGTGATATCTCTGATAATATTTTCTTTATTTGTTCATACTAGGTCTAATATATTGTCACCTCTAGTAGGTTCTGTAATTAGTTGATTCAAAAAATTGTCCTGTACTGCGTCTAGGAAGTCTTCAGATTCATAGTCACCTACAATGTTGTCCCAGTCGATATTTCTGAAGTTGAAATCCCCCATAATGCATAGGTTGTTGTATATTGCTGCCCTACTCATTTCCTGCCATATGGGCTGAGTTGCTTCTTTCCCAAGACTTGGGGGCCGGTAAATCACTCCCATAATTAGTTTTCGCTTCTTTCTGCCATTTCTATCCATACAGATTCAGTTCCTATTTCACCCTTTATTGTATTATTAATGCACCATTTTAATGTATCTCTGACGAAGAGTGCAACTCCTCCCCCCTTCCTACCTTCCTGTCCTTGTGAAAAAGGTTGTACCCTTCTTTGTGTTACTCAGATAAAAAGTTCTTGCTCGCCAGATTCATCCAGGTTTAGGTGGCTACTATGACGTCTACATTCTCAGTACATACAACCGCTCTCAGCAAGTCTATTTTATTTCTAATGCTCCTACTGTTTGTGTAGTACACATTTAAACCTACCCTTCCCTGGTCCTGTTTTACCCCTTGTTCTGAGTAACCAATTATACTCCCCTCTATCTACTGGCGAAACTTCCCCTTCGGAGTGACAATTTCACGCTCCAGACAAGTGTACCCCGTCACGACTGTACAGGTAGTCGTTGCCGTAGAATCGTCGCCAGTTATCAATGAACGCCCAACCATTGCTTACACAATGTTTTTTTTATTCCAGTCGGCAATTTATAGCAATTGCCTTTGACAGCCTTTCACCGCCAACTCCTCTTCTAGACGAGACACCACATACTATTGGGTTCCCTACCCTATCACTAATCTTCCCTAATGCCTCCCTATACCTGCTGAAAAGTTCCTCACTCCTAACCTTTCCTATGTCGTTGCCTCCTACTCTAAGACACACTACCGGATTGGTACTTCCCCTGACAAGACTCTATCTATCCTCTCAGTGAGTAGTGGGAGGACCAAGCTGGTGGTCAAGAAGCACTCAAAGGATAAGACAACAACGACAACAACAGCTAAGTGTACCAACCCGTTCAGTCCCTTGATAGACGAATTGGACGTTAGTACAGTCAGGGGCAGGGATGACAAGAAAGGTATAAAAACTTTAATTGTTGGTGACTCACAGGTAAGGTACATGGACAGGGCCTTTTGTGGTAAAAACAATAATAGGATGAGGGTGTGTTTGCCAGGGGCTGGGGTGGGGGATATAATTGACAGGATAGACAATATCTTGTCTGGTAATGGGAACAAACCCATTATCTGCCTCAGTGCAGGAGGCAATGATATTGGCCGGTGTAGGAGCGAGGAACTTCTTGATAAGTTCAAGGCAGCCATAGATCGCATTAGGACTAAGGGAGGGATCCCTATCATATGCGGTGTCCTGCCTAGAAGGAGAGTTGGCAGTGAATGGTTGTCAAGGGCAGTTGGTGTTAACGACCGTCTTGACAGATATTGCAAGTCAATATCGGTCCCATTCATTGACAACTGGGACAACTTCTATGGCAGAAGGGACCTTTATGCTAGGGATGGGGTGCACCTGTCTAGGGATGGAGTAGCAACCCTGGCTGGGGCTCTAGAGGGGGCAGTTCAAAAGATATCGAAGTCTTTAAACTGCTAAGAGAACATAGGAGCACGGGGGTGGAGGAGACTGCAGTGGGAGCGGGTAAACAAGGCGAAAGATTACAGGGAAATAGTGTTAGAAATGATGACAAAACTAAATTAGACAGGGAGTTTAAAACAATGCGGTAAGGGAAGGACTCAGAACACGACTAACTTAAATGTATACTACGCGAACAGTAGAAGTATGAGAAACAAAATGGATGATATTAAGGCCTTGGTATGTACCGAAGAAATCGATATAATTGCATTCACTGAAACATGGATCAACCTAGACACACGTGAATTACCAGTCGAATACCAAATTGCGGGTTACAAACTGTTCCATAATGATAGGCAAGACCAGGAAAGGAGGCGGAGTAGCAATCTATGTTAGGGATAATCTGAAGGAAATAAATATGGAAATAAAACTGAGAGAATACAGAAACAATTTAAGCAGAATTAAGCGACGGTCGAAAAATTAATCGTGTAATATATAGACTTCCAATCTGATAGCGTCAATGAGCGACTTATCTGGATGAAATGCGAGGGCTTCCATACACAAATAACAAAATTGTATAGTAGGCGACTTTAACCTTGGCCAAATAGATTGGACTAACCTTACGGGTAACTCAGAATCAGAGGATTTTCTCGAGACGATCCAGGACTGTTTCCTAAGTCAACATATAACCGAACCCACACGGGGTAATAATATACTGGATTTAGTTCTGACGAACAGAGAAAACCTCATTAGCAATGTCGAGGTAGGGAACGAACTTGCAAACAGCTATCACAAAGAAATTCGATTCCAGTTAGATTTTCAGGGCAGACGTAAGGAAAATTCCACTAAAGTACCAGATTTCAGAAGGGCAAACTTTGACAGTTTAAAGAGGCAGCTGAGTATGGGGGTGTCGCGCTTGGCCGTGAACCTGACAGATGACACCGACCTGATAACGAGATCTGAGATTGCCGAGTTCCACGACAATTTAAATAGTGAGTTATTTAATGCACAAAGGCAGAACATACCATACAAAAAACTCAGATCAGACAACAATGACCCTAAATGATAAATAATTATTTTTAGAACATCATACAAAGGAAGCTATATAGTAGAAGGATAAATCGTATGCAAATTAATTCGACTATTATAGGTATTAATATGGTAGAGTTAAAAAACCGAGATAAGGAAAGCAAAGAGGAATAATGAGGTAAGGATAGCAAGGAGGCGAAGACAAAACCCCAAAGGATGTAACAAATGTATCAAACTAAAACATCGAGAAAGATTGACCAATAATGCACAGATCCAGCTAACTGATAACGACTGAGAAATGAGCAATAATCTGAATAAATATTTTTCAACAGTTTTCACCACCGAAAATTTAAACATGATACCCGAGGCACTGACTCTATTCAGAGATAGTGAAGAAAACAAATTAAGCGAGATAGTAATGGATAGTAACGATGTTAATAAGCAAATAGACAAACTAAAGCCTAATAAGTCACCTGGTCCCGATGAGATATTTGCCAGAGTATTAAAGGAATGTAAGGAAGAGCTTAGTATGCCCTTAGCAAAGTTGTTTAACATGTCCTTAAAAACAGGTGTAGTACCAGAATCCTGGAGGATAGCAAATGTAATACCGATTTTCAAGAAGGGGGATAGATCACTATCCTCTAACTACTGCCCAATCAGTCTAACATCAATAGTAGGCAAATTACTGGAAGCAATCATTTCAAACTCTATTCGAAATCACCTGGAGAAGCACAGATTGATCAATGATTCCCAGCATGGCTTCACAAGCCGGCGTTCATGTCTAACTAATCTATTAACATTCCTTTCATCAGTTTTCGAATCGGTGGACGAAGGGCACAATTATGATGTGGTATATCTCGATTTTAGCAAAGCTCTCGGCAGAGTCCCCCACGAAAGACTAATTAGAAAGTGTAGAAGCTCATGGCATCAAAGGTATATCCTAAATGGATTAGGGCGTGGTTACAGGACAGGAAACAGCGAAGTGAGCATTAACGGCACTAAGTCCCATTACAACGTCACGTGAGTTCCCCAAGGCTCAGTACTTGACCATTATTGTTTATTAATATATATACAAACGACATAGATACGGCATAGACAGCAACATAAGTAAATTTGCTGATGACACTAAAATAGGACGCAGGTTATCAAATCTGACGAGGACTCGCAAAACTACAGGAAGATCTAAACAAATTTTTTCGAATGGTCTGAAAAATAAGTAGATGAAAGTCGTCGACAAAATGTAAAGTACTCAGTATAGGAGATAAAACAGGGAAACCAGATACCAGATGAACAACGATGCCATAGAGAAATCCGACTGCGAGAGAGATTTAGGAGTAATGATAAGTAGGAACCTTAAGCCAAGTAAACAATGTGTTTTTGCTCGTATCAAGGCTAATAAAGTACTTGGGTTCATACAAAGGAGTGTTAGTTACAAGACTAGCGAGGTCATCCTAAAACTGTATCTTACTCTTGTGAGACCACACCTGGATTACGCAGTTCAGTTCTGGTCACCGTATTACAGAATGGATATAGAATCTTTGGAAAGAATTCAGAGGAGAATGACAAGATTAATCCCGGGCATTAAGAACCTTGAGTATAGAGACAGGTTAAATAACGACTCCAGTAATTCTCGAGAGACGAGAGAGCCAGGGGCCACCTGATAGAGGTGTATAAGTGGGAACATTAGGCTAAAACAAAGGACATTACAAAGGTACTCAAATTATCCAACCAGGAGCGAACTCGTAACAATGGTTTTAAATTAGGACAAATTTATTTAGTGAAATAGGTAAACACTGGTTTGGAAACAGAGTAGTGGATGAATGGAACAAGTTACCAAATATCATCATTAACTCGAATACGCTGAATTGCTTCAAACATAGGTTGGATGTTCATATGAGCAATAGGGGTTGGGTGTAAACGGGACTGCCCAGTATGGGCCAATAGGCCCGCTGCAGTTTCCTCCATTCTTATGTTCTTATGTTTTTATGCCCTATCCCAGCCACAGGAGAACACACCTAAGTCCTACGTTTCCTATCTCTTGCACAAAAAGTCTAATCTAAGAACCTCACCTAATGTCTACATTATTAATATAATGAGCACAACAGGGAGGAAAGGTTATCCTGTAGGCAATTGTACATAGTTACAATTCTCTCTCTCTCTCTCTCTCTGTGCCCTATTGGACATAGGAACATTAATAGTAGCAGACAAGTCAGAGGAAGAGAGACCAGTTCTGATCACTGTGGATTTACAACGTGAACTGGATGATGTAAGGAGGGAGAGAGATGTTCCTCTCACTGAGAAAAAAAAAGGATGGGAGAAGGAGAGGATTTATTTGCAAGACCAAAGAGAAAATACTTTATCAAGGCTACTGCTGCGACTAATGATGTTTTTAGTAGTTTTTTTTCTCTTCCCAAGTGATTTTGTTCTCAACTGGTGTCCCTGTAATATACTGGTCTGAGGAGGATATCAGTCGAGTACTGACCTTTCGCAGCTTAAGCCCGAAAGTTTATCACTACTTGCCTGATAGAAGTCAATTTCGTTTCCCATCTATCAGTACACTGCATCGTTGGATTCTCAGCTCAATGTGGAACCAGGTGTGTTGCATGCACTTCTGCAACTGTTGTACCATAAATGTGAGTCTATGGTTGACTGTAAACGTCTACGTGTTTAATCTTTTGATGAAACAAGTGTCAGTGAAGGTAACACTTGTCTTGTGAGGTCATAATTCCTGTCACATCACTCACACCTGGAGGCAAAGGCAGCACCTGTGATCACCTGCTCTAACTGCCCCCCCCCCCTATAATCTGATAATCTGTTGTCAGTGGCTGTAACACTTATCATATGAAGTCATAACTCCTGTCACCTCATGTCTACATTATTAGTATAATGGACAAACAGGGAGGAAAAGAACTCCTGTAGGCAACTGTATATATAGTCATCATTACCCTATCTTAAGCTGCAGTTATTTAAATACAAGACTATAACTGAAATACATTGTTTTTCTTTAAACCTTTCCTTCTGTGTATCACCCACCACACTGACTGGTGTCCTTAGCTAAAGTTATATGCAAGATTAAACTCTCTATTAGTATTATTTTCTATGTGAGATACTGAGATAACAAAGTACAGTATATAGAACGATAAAATGTTCTGTGTATAAGAGGTGAGAGGTAGGCGAGGAAGTCTGCCTGCTGACGTCAGCAAAGCTCCACCCACCTTGGCCTAGGCTAGCCTAGTCTGACCTGACCTAACCTAACCTAACCTAACCTTGTGTAAAACAAGTCTAGCCTAGCCTAGCCTAGCCTAGCCTAGCCTAACCTGACCTTATCTAACCAAAACTAACCTAACCTTGATCTGATCTGATCTGATCTATTATAGTGATTAGTTTTAATCAGATTGTTATACGTCTTTTTGATCAGTCTAAGTTTCTTTCATCTTACTCTTCATTTTTTCTCTGTTGTTCATCTTTGTTATATTGTTTTCTTTATGCTTTCTTTTCTTTCCCTCCTCCTCCTCTTCTTATTCCTCTATTGTTCTTTAAGAAATCAGGATAACTGTTAAGATTTGTTGACCAATTTTCTCTACATTTTCATTAAGAGATTACTTATTAAAACAACATTATCTGTATTTATATTATCTGAAGAGGAGTCCCGGCCACAACAAACGCCCCCCACACTAACATAATGAAACACTCCAGTAAATTATGTAAATATTCAAAAGGATTTGGATTTAATTGTAGTTTGTTTAATTTTAGGAACATTTCATTAGTGTTAACGGGAGGCAGGTAATGGCTATTATTAAAAAGCTTCCCTTATAATGACTACGGTCCCTCCAGCCAGACTTATACTAGCGTCTAAAGCCAAGGTGTGGTAGAGTCAAGGTTACCCACTGAAAAGTTTATTTGGATAAGTTCGGTGTGATTCTATTAGGTTTGGCTCCATTAGGCGGTGTAAGGTTACCTGGAGTGGATGATTATGTGTTGGGTGGGGCGGAGAGGAGTCACACCAGGTTAGTTAGACTCCAGTTAGTGTGTATTTTATCCCTTTAACTCTCAAAGGAAAATTAAATAGATTAGTTGTTTTATAAGATAATTATTTAATTTTAATTCATCGGTTTATACTTTCATGATGTTACGTAAGTCTATAAATTCACTTAATTATTTTAATGGCAGGATAATAAAAAGATACCTGCTGTAATTACCGTGTTGGAAACTACAATTAGACAACCAAAACAGCATCATCGGCCATTACAGAGCGTTATTTTGTATAATGTAAGCACTTAAGTCAGTGGCCTAAAGCCTCAGGGCTGCTGTGTGAGGTGGTTCAGTCACGATACAAACATTACCAACATGTTTATCTTCACCAGGTGGGCTTAACATGACCAGGTGATGCCTTACTAACTCTTGGATTATTATTGTTGTTTAGTGAATTTGTATGAAGCTGCAAGATCATCTTACACCTCTTGGAGAAAATTGGGTAAAAAAAATTTTTCATCCCAATTTCCCCAATTGGTAGATATTTTTTTTTTTTTTGTATTTTGGTATTCTTTAACCTACCTTACCTGACCTCACCTGACCTAACCTGAAAATAATCCTAGTGATAATGGTAAAAAAATGCCAAATACCTATTGGAATAAAAACGAATATTAACCGATATTTTTGTATTATGGAGAAAACAAAATCTTCAAAAAAGTACAAAAAGTTAAAAACATAAATCAATATTTATAACAACTCCTCCAGGTATCTTTTGTTAGTTTCACCTTCAGTGTCCTCATGACTGTCCTTGTCATTTTACTATTGTTTGTCTTCCTGTATCTTGGATGTTCTCTATGTCACAGTTTGTGTTTGTTCTTTATTGTACTTCGTCACTGTCCATGTTTTACTGCATTATATTTCTTTGTTGTGATAAAATAGTTCCAAGACCTTCAGTTATAAACAATAATCATATGAAAGTCTTTGACAACAACTTAAATTATTCCTTATTTTCGTTACTTAGATCCATTGAATTCTTGTGTCCGTGTCCGTGACAATGATAATGAAAGGACTTATATTGAGTAGTCTCTCAGGTTTTCATTCGACTGTAAACATACAGTAAACATACAAAGCTGTAGTGAGACTGCTGGAGTTATGCTGCATCATATTAATGCAGCATGCAGCATAATGCGACCTCCTCTCCCTCCCTCCCCGACATGACAGCATAATGCAGCTCCCTCTACCTCCCTCCCCAGCATGACAACATAATGCAACTCCCTCTCACTCTCTCCCCAGCATGACAGGATAATGCAGCTCCCTCTCACTCCCTACCCAGCATGAAAACATTATGCAGCTCCCTCTCCCTCCCTCCCCAGCATGTCAACATAATGCAGCTCCCTCTCCCTCCCTCCCCAGCATGACAGCATAATGCAGCTCCCTCTCCCTCCCTTCCTCCTCAGCATGACAGTATAATGCAGCTCCCTCTCCCTCCCTCCCCAGCATGACAACATTATGCAGCTCCCTCTCCCTCCCTCCCCAGCATGACAACATAATGCAGCTCCCTCTCCCTCCCTCCCCTGCATGACAGCATAATGCAGCTCCCTCTCCCTCCCTCCCCAGCATGACAGCATAATGCAGCTCCTCCTCCTCCATCTGGCTCCAGCAACCTGTGCAGTTCCCTCTCCCACCTTCCCGAGCATGACAGCATGTCTAGCTCCTCTCCTCTGTCCCAGCAGCAACATAATGCAGCACTTGCTCTCCGCCACTCCCTCCCCCAGCACTGACAGCATCAATGCAGCTCCACTCTCCTCTATCCCCAGCATGACAACATGGCAGCTCCCTCTCCATCCCTCCCCAGCACTGACAACATAATACGCTCCCTCTCCCTCTCACAGCATGACAACGCCAGGCATCTCTCCTCCATCTCCCAGCTGACAGCATAATGCCAGATTTCCTCTCCCTCCTTCCCAGGCTTGCCTGACAGCACAATGCAGCTCCTCCTCCTCACTTCCCAGCATGCAGCATAATGCGACCTCCTCTCCCTCCCTCCCCAACATGACAGCATAATGCAGCTCCCTCTACCTCCCTCCCCAGCATGACAACATAATGCAACTCCCTCTCCCTCTCTCCCCAGCATGACAACATTATGCAGCTCCCTCTCCCTCCCTTCCCAGCATGACAGCATAATGCAGCTCCCTCTCACTCCCTACCCAGCATGACAACATTATGCAGCTCCCTCTCCCTCCCTCTCCAACAGCATGTGCAGCTCCTCCTCCCTCCCTCCTCCTCCTCCAGCATGAAACCCAGTACAGGCGCTCCCTCTCTCCTCCCCCAGCATGACGGCGACATGCAGCTCCCTCCTCCTCACTCCCCCATGACAGCACCAGAAATGCAGCTCCCCACTCTCTCCCTCCTGCAACAGCATAATGCAACTCCTCTCCCTCCTCCTAGCAGCGACAGCACCCACAGTTCCTTAATGAGTTGGGCTCCAGACTTATTGAAACTACCAGAGACTCCAGGGCATCGATCTACTATTTACAAGACAACCAATTGGGAGATGATGGTAAGGGAAGGCGAAAGACATCAGGTAGATTTTTACAGAACTTAATTTGGTTGGGACACAAAGACAGGCTGGAAGGGTGAGGTATGAGGATCTGGTAGGGTGGAATATGAGGGACTGGAATGGTAGGGTATGAGGGATTAACAGGGTAGGGTATGAGGGACTAACAGGGTAGGGTATGAGGGACTAACAGGGTAGGGTATGAGGAACTAGAAGGGTAGGGTATGAGGACTGGCAGGGTGGGGCATAAGAGACTAACAAAACTGGGTAGAAGGGTGTGACAATCTCCTCTTCTACACTAATCACGCCACACATCAAAAAATATACATTTGTCATGGTGTTCAAAAATTCCTCTTTTACCAACACAAGCTCTCGTTCTTGTAGCCATTGTGATTTAGGCTGAGGGGATAGAGAGATATAGTGAAAAAAGTAGGAACAGATAAAGAGAATGACAGACATAGATATGAGGATATAATAATTGTGGAAGGGGAAGGAAAGAGGAGGTGGAGATAGTGGTAGAGGAAGCAGGAAGGAGAGTAGGGGAGAGAGAGTGATGATATATTAAGGTTAATAGAGACAAGGGGGGATAGGATAGGTAAAGAGGATACGACAGGGCAGATTTAATCTAATTTCATGGGTAAGAGATGGCAGGAAACCTAGTGAGTGAGTGAGTGGGACAACCATTGATCGTGATCACGCCCCAGTCCACAAGATCGTACACACAAGATAGTCAAAGGAACAGAGGGAACATATTCGCCTTGTTGTCGAACACTTGAATCAAAGGAGTAATAAGTTATTACTGAGTCACTGCACGTTGACTACATATTATAGTGTTTGTAAAGATCTTTCTTGTTACACTGGTCGAGAAGATCAGATAGCGACCGTACGTGAGCTGTGGCCCATATCTACAGAACCTCGACCATATTGGTTGGTAAAATTGTCTTCGTTTTCTTTGGTGAGTGATCGTGTATTTCCAGATGTAATAACTGAAATGTGTTCAGTGTCTCCAGCAGGACCCGGCTGTACTCTCTTATTGCTGGGACCTCTATCAATCTGCCTACACGAATATCAATAAGACCCGTTTCAACTTCTCTGCAAACTTTAAGAGCGTTCGGTCGAGGAGTTCAGGTACGAAAAAAGTATGTTAAGTGAGAATAAATTAACACGAGGCCAGTCAGTGTGTCAAAACAAGGTCGGGCCCACATCAACTGGCAATATAATCACATAAGGCGGATCATGACGATAACACATTTGTGCTTATTGTTTCATCAAAATACTTAGGCAACATGTTAAATCTATTGTTTGTGTGAAAGTAAAAGGAGAAGCTGTACAGGTTGATCCACAGTTCCTGTTTCAACATCTAACAAAAGCATCAGGGAGAGTGTAAGGCAGGTGAGTAGTGTAACCACCCACTATACTCTCAAGGGTCTGGCCTAAGAAACACCTTATGGACTATGGGCTGTACACTGCTGCATCACATTAACCACTAGGAGTTGTAAACAAACACTCCAAAAGTGCCTTTATGGAGGAGACCGATGAATTTCAAAATGAACACTGTGACTCCTGTTGTCTCGGTAGGGTCGTCCAAATCCTTTGTCTGTTGTGTCATATCGTCTAACACAAAATCGTAAACATACTTTTTGGAGCGTATCTACATCTTACAGCATGATGACACTAAATGGCCGCCTTAAAATGTTATTCTCAAAGACTTAATTATCCAATGAAAAAATTCACCCACTAAAATTTAAGATCACGTTGAAGATAAACTCATTAAAGTTTTATACTGTACTATTATGGAAATTAAAGTTCACTCACTCGCACTCTTGGGCAGAAATTATAATTTAAGTTCTCATTTTAGAACAGTCTTGGCTGTTTTTAGGTCCTGCTATGGTTACTGTCTGAGTCATAATCAACCTCACTTGGCATCTTCTATTTCATTTTGGCGCATTTCATGTTGGTGTATTTCATGTTGGTATATTTCATGTTGGTGTATTTCATGTTGGTGATCACCTGCCACCCACCAGAGACTTGGGAAGGTTAGAAATAGTATCATCTCTGTGTTTTATGACGTCTTCGAGGTTTATATCTTCACCTCACCTCCTGAACCACATCCTCAAGACGGACCATTTCTTACCCCTGGTCGTCTTCTTAGTTAGTCAGGCTTATTTACATTCTTCTCTCACAGCGCTGCGCCCCCTGGCGAGAAACTCTCCTCATTTCTTGTAAACTTTTAGAGAAGGAAAGTATATTCTCAACTGGTTGTACAGATGAAGCGTCACAACTTCTTGATATCTTTGCTTTGTTATTATAATACCAACGTGTCTGAGTCGTGTATTTGTTTATAAACTTAATGGAATAATATTTACCCAAGTTTAAGAGGCACTAAAGACATTATAAGGACTGGATATTTCAAATTATCTGCATCTCTTGAATCACTTGAATCAGGAGTGAGAAAATGAAATTAAAACAAAAAAGAATTGTAAGTGAAT
>NW_024734368.1:0-17615 GCF_018991925.1 Homarus americanus | reverse complement strand
GCTGCTGCACCACAGGATCAACTCCCCCAAAGTCAATACCACCACCTGCTGCTGCACCTACAGGATCAACTTCCCCACAGTCCACTACCACCACCTGCTGCTGCTGCACCTACAGGATCACCTCCCCAACAGACCAGCATCACCACCTGCCGCCACTGCACCTACAGGATCAACTCCCCCACAGTCCACTACCACCATCACCTGCTGCTGCAGCTACAGGATAAACTCCCCCACAGGCCGCCGCCACCACCAACTACTGCTGCTGCTGCTGTTGCTGTTGTTGTTGTTGTTGCTGCTGCACCTACAGGATCAACTGCCCCACAGTCCACCACCACTTCCTGCTGTTGCTGCTGCACCTACAGGATCACCTCCCCCACAGACCACCAATACCACCTGCTGCTGCCACTGTGCCTACAGGATCACCTCCCTCACCAGTCCACCATCACCACCTGCTGTTGCTCCACCTACAGGATCAACTCCCCCACAGTCCACCACCATCACCTGCTGTTGCACCTACAGGATCAACTCCCCCACAGTCCACCACCAGCACCTGCTGCTGCTGCTACTGCTGCTCCTACAGGATCAACTCCCCCACAGTCCACCACCACCACCTGCTGCACCTACAGGATCAACTCCCGCCAGAGTCCACCACCACCACCACCTTCTGCTGCTCCACTTACAGGATCACCTCGCCCATAGTCCACCACCACCACCTGCTGTTGCTGCTGCACCTACAGGATCAACTCCCCCACAGTCCACCATCACCACCTGCTGCTGCTGCACCTACAGGATCACCTCCTCAACAGTCCACCATCACCACCTGCCGCCATTGCACCTACAGGATCAACTCCCCCACAGTCCACTACCACCATCACCTGCTGCTGCTGCTGCTGCTATTGTTGCTGTTGCTGCTGCACCTAAGGCATCAACTTTCCCACAGTCCACCACCACTCTGCAGCTGCACCTACAGGATCAACTACCCCACAGTCCACCACCACCACCTGCTGCTGTTGCTGCTGCTGTTGTTGCTGCTGTTGTTGCTGTTGCTGCTGCTGCTGCACCTACAGGATCAACTCCCCCCAAAGTCCCACTACCACCACCTGCTGCTGCGGCTGCACCTACAGGATCAACTCCCCCACAGTCCATCACACACCATCACTCAAGCTGCTGCTGCATCTACAGGATCAACTCCACCACAGTCTACTACCACCACCTTCCGCTGCTGCTGCTGCTTATGTTGTTGTTAAGAAAGAAAGAAAGAGTTGTTGTTGTTGTTATGCTACACCTACAGGATCAACTTCCCCACAGTCCACCACCACCATCCTGCTCTTGCTGCTGCACCTACAGGATCACCTCCCCCACAGTCCACTACCACCACCTGCAGCTGCGGCTGTACCTACAAGATCACCTCCCCCACAGTCCACCATCACCACTTGCTGCCATTGCAAATACAGGATTATCTCACCCACAGTCCACTACCACCACCTACTGCTGCTGCACATACAAGATCACCTCCCCCACAGTCCACCACCACCTGCTGCTGCGGCTGTACCTACAAGATCACCTCCCCCATAGTCCACCATCACCACCTGCTGCCATTGCAAATACAGGATCAACTCCCCCATAGCGCACTACCAGCACCTGCTACTGCTGCTCCTGCTGCACCTACAGGATCAACTCCACCACAGTCAACCACCACCACCTGTTGCTGATGCTGCAGCTACAGGATCAACTCCCCCCACAGGCCACCACCACCACCTGCTTCTGCACCTACAGGATCAACTCCCCCACAGGCCGCCGCCACCACCACCTGCAGCTGCTGCTGCTGCTGCTGCACCTACAGGATCAACTCCCCCAAAGTCTACTACCACCACCTGCTCCTGCTGCTGCACCTACAGGATCAACTCCCCCACACTCCACTACCATCACCTGCTGCTGCTGCATCTACAGGATCAACTACCCCACAGTCCACTACCACCACCTGCTGCTGCTGCTTATGTTGTTTTTGCTTTCAGCTGCTGCACCTACAGGATCAACTCCACCACAGTCCACCACCACCTGCTGCTGCTGCTGCTGCACCTACAGGATCAACTCCCCCCCAATCCACCACCACCACCTGCTGTTGCTGCTACACCTACAGGATCAACTCCCCACAGTTCACCACCACCACCTGCTGTTGCTGCTGCACCTACAGGATCAACTCCCCACAGTTCACACCACTCACCTGCTGTTGCTGCTGCACCTACAGGATCAACTCCCCAATCCACCACCACCACCACCTGTAGGTAATGCTGAGCTACAGGATCAACTCCCCCACAGACCACCTTCACCACCACCTGCTGCTGCACCTACAGGATCAACTCTCCCACAGGCTGCCGCCACCACCACCTGCTGCTGCTGCTGCTGCTGTAGTTGTTGTTGTTGCTGCTGCTGCACCTACAGGATCAACTCCCCCAAAGTCTACTACCACCACCTGCTGCTGCTGCTGCAGCTACAGGATCAACTCCCCCACAGTCCACTACAATCACCTGCTGCTCCTGCATCTACAGGATCAACTCCCCCACAGTCCACCACCACCACCTCCTGCTGCTGCACCTACAGAATCAACTCTCCCACAGTTCACCACCACCTGCTGCTGTTGCACCTACAGGATCACCTCCCCAACAGTCCACCATCACCACCTGCCGCCATTGCACCTACAGGATCAACTCCCCCACAGTCCACTACCACCATCACCTGCTGCTGCTGCTGCTGCTGCTATTGTTGCTGTTGCTGCTGCACCTAAGGCACCAACTTTCCCACAATCCACCACCACTCTGCAGCTGCACCTACAGGATCAACTACCCCACAGTCCACCACCCCCTGCTGCTGCACCTACAGGATTACCTCCCCCACAGTCCACCACCACCACCTGCTGCTGCACCTACAGGATCAACTCCCCCACAGGCCGCCGCCACCACCACCTGCTGCTGCTGCTGCTGCTGCTGTTGTTGCTGCTGCTGCTGTTGTTGTTGTTGCTGCTCCACAAAGTCCACTACCACCACTGCTGCTGCTGCTGCTGCTGCTGCTGCTGCTGTTGTTGCTGCTGCCATGTTGTTGTTGCTGCTGCTGCATCTACAGGATCAACTCCACCCATGTCAACTACCACCACCTGCTGCTGCTGAAGTTGCTGCTGTGTTGTTGTTGTTGTTGCTGTTGCTGCTGCACCTACAGGGGATCAACCCACCACAGTCCACCACCACCTGCTGCTGCTGGGCTGCACCTACAGGATCAACTCCCCACAGTCCACTACCACCATCACCTGTTGCTCCTGCTGTTGTTGCTGCTGCACCTAAGGAATCAACTCCCCCACAGTCCACCACCACTCTGCAGCTACACCTACAGGATCAACTACCTCACAGTTCACCACCACCTGCTGCTGCACCTTCAGGATCACCTCCCCTACAGTCCACCACCGCCACCTGCTGCTGCCACTGCACCTACAGGATCACCTCCCCCACAGTCCACCACCACCTGCTGCTGCTGCTGCTGCTGCTGCACCTACAGGATCAACTCCCCCACAGTCCACCACCACCATCCTGCTGTTGCTGCTGCACCTACAGGATCACCTCCCCCACAGTCCACTACCACCACCTGCAGCTGCGGCTGTACCTACAAGATCACCTCCCCCACAGTCCACCATCACCACTTGCTGCCATTGCAAATACAGGATTATCTCACCCACAGTCCACTACCACCACCTACTGCTGCTGCACATACAAGATCACCTCCCCCACAGTCCACCACCACCTGCTGCTGCGGCTGTACCTACAAGATCACCTCCCCCATAGTCCACCATCACCACCTGCTGCCATTGCAAATACAGGATCAACTCCCCCATAGCGCACTACCAGCACCTGCTACTGCTGCTCCTGCTGCACCTACAGGATCAACTCCACCACAGTCAACCACCACCACCTGTTGCTGATGCTGCAGCTACAGGATCAACTCCCCCCACAGGCCACCACCACCACCTGCTTCTGCACCTACAGGATCAACTCCCCCACAGGCCGCCGCCACCACCACCTGCAGCTGCTGCTGCTGCTGCTGCACCTACAGGATCAACTCCCCCAAAGTCTACTACCACCACCTGCTCCTGCTGCTGCACCTACAGGATCAACTCCCCCACACTCCACTACCATCACCTGCTGCTGCTGCATCTACAGGATCAACTACCCCACAGTCCACTACCACCACCTGCCCTGCTCCCACTAAGGCCAACTGCACCTACAGGATCACCTACCTCACAGGCCACCACCTGCTGTTGCTGCGCCTACAGGATCAATTCCCCTACAGGCCGCCACCACCACCAGCTGCTGCTGCTGCTGCACCTACAGGATCAACTCCCCCACAGTCCACCACCATCACCTGCTCCTGCTGCACCTACAGGATCACCTCCCCCATAGTCCACTGCCACCACCTGCTGCACCTAGAGGATTAACTCCCCCACAGCCCACTACCACCACGACTTATTGCTGCTGCTGCACCTACAGGATCACCTCCCCCATAGTCCACCACCACTACATGCTGATGCTGCACCTACAGAATCAACTCCCCCACAGTACACCACCTCCTGCTCCTGCACCTACAGAATCAACTCTCCCACAGTCCACCACCACTACCTGCTGATGCTGCACCTACAGAATCAACTCCCCCACAGTACACCACCTCCTGCTCCTGCACCTACAGAATCAACTCCCCCACAGTCCACTACCACCACCTGCTGCTGCTTTTGATGCTTCACCTACAGAATCAACTCTCCCACAGTCCACCACCACTACCTGCTGATGCTGCACCTACAGAATCAACTCCCCCACAGTACACCACCTCCTGCTCCTGCACCTACAGAATCAAATCTCCCACAGTCCACCACCACCACCTGCTGCTGCACCTACAGAATCAACTCCCCCACAGTCCACCACCTCCTGCTCCTGCACCTACAGGATCACCTCCCCCATAGTCCACCACCACTACCTGCTGCTGCTGCTGCTGCACCTATCCCATATAGTTCACCACCACCACCTGCTGCTGCACCTACAGGATCATCTCCCCCACAGGCCACCACCACCACCTGCTGCTGCACTACATGATCATCACCTCTCCCCATAGTCCACCACCACCACCTGCTTGCAACTCACAGGATCCCCCATAATCCACCACCACCACCTGCTGTTGCTGCTGCACCTACAGGATCACCTCCCCCACAGTCCACAACCACCTGCTGCTGCTCCCTGCTGTACCTACATGATCAATTCCCCCTACAGGCCACCACCACGTGCTGCTCCTACAGGATCAACTCCCCCACAGTCCACCACCATCAACTGCTCCTGCTGCACCTACAGGATCACCTTCCCCATAGTCCACTGCCACCACCTGCTGCACCTAGAGAATTAACTCCCCCACAGCCCACTACCACCACCTGCTGCTGCTGCTGCAACTGCATGATCAACTCCCCCACAGGCCACCACAACCACCTGCTGCTGATGCTGCACCTACAGGATCAATTCCCCCATAGGCCACCACCACCACTTGCTGCTGCACCTACAGGATCAACTCCCCCACAGGCCACCACCACTACCTGCTGCTGCTGCTGCTCCACCTACAGGATCAACTCCCCCACAGGCCGCCACCATAACCACCTGCTGCTGCTGCTGCACCTACAGGATCAGTTCTCCCACAGTCCACTATCACCACCTGCTGCTGTTGCTACTGCCGCTGCTGTTACTGCTGCTGCTGCACCTACAGTATCAACTCCCCCCACAGTCCACCACCACCACTTACTGCTGTTGCTGCACCTACAGGATCAACTCCCCCCACAGTGCACCACCACCACTTGCTGCTGCACCTACAGAATCAACTCTCCCACAGTCCACCACAACCACCTGCTGCTGATGCTGCAGCTACAGGATCAATTCCCCCACAGGCCACCACCACCACTTGCTGCTGCACCTACAGAATCAACTCTCCCACAGTCCACCACCACCACCTGCTGCTGCTGCACCTACACGATCAACTCCCCCACGCCCACTACCACCACCTGCTGCTGCACCTACAGGATCAACTCCCCCACAGGCCACCACCACCACGTGCTGTTGCTGCTGCACCTACAGGATCACCTCCCCCGCAGTCCACTACCACCACCTGCTGCTGTTGTTGCTGCACCCACAGGATCAACTCCTGCAGTCCACCTCACTCACCACCTGCTGCTGCACCTACAGGATCAACTCCCCCACAGTCCACCACCACCACTTGCTGCTGCTGCACCTACAGGATCAACTCCCCCACAGTCCACCACCACCACCTGCTGCTGCTGCACCTACAGGATCAACTCCCCTACGGTCCACCACCACCACCTGCTGCTGCTGCATCTACAGGATCAACTCCCCCACAGTCCACCAACACCACCTGCTGCTGCTGCTGCACCTACAGGATCAACTCCCCCACAGTCCACCACCACCACCTGCTGCTGCTGCTGCACCTACAGGATCAACTCCCCCACAGTCCACCACCACCACCTGCTGCACCTATAGGATCAACTCGCCCACAGTCCATCACCACCACCTGCTGCTGCTGCTGCACCTACAGGATCAACTCCCCCACAGGCAGTTGAGATGATAATAGACAGGACGGACAGACTTGAGACAGATTAGAAGGCATTTATAAACAAGTATAACACCAAATTGACCATAGCTGCGTCAGTGAGGGTTGCTGGTCTTACATCCACCAGCGTAAATAATAATATGCATTAAAAAGTAACACCCTCGCGCGGAAAGAACATCGATGGTCGGTCAGTCGTGTGAGATGGGCCTAAAACTGACTAACGCACATGACGACTATGATGACTTAACACAGGTGATGACTTAAGCGGATGGTGACAAATCTAACTAGAATCAAGGTCACTTCTCTTCATAATATAATTTATCTCGGAATGATCATCGGTGATTCATAATAATTTTTTTTTATGATTTTACCCTCTCCTTATGGCGAATATTTCTTTAACTAATTATTCTAACTTTTATTCTATTCCTTCCTATAGTACTATACTAGATACTTACAGTACCTAATAACCAGGTCCATGATTATAACAACCACGACCATGACTATAACAACCACGAACCATGATTATGACAACCACGACCATAATTATAACAACCACGAATATGATTATAACAACGACCATGATTATAACAACCGCGACCATAATTATAACAACCACGACTATGATTATAACAACCACGACTATGATTATAACAAGCACGACCATGAATATAACCACGACCATGAGTATAACAATCACGACCATGATTATAACAACCACGACTATGATTATAATAACCACGACTATGATTATAACAACCACGACCATGATTATAACAATCACGACCATGATTATATCAACCACGACCATGATTATAACAACCACGAATATAATTATAACAACCACGAATATAATTATAACAACCACGACCATGATTATAACATCCACGACTATGATCATAACCACGACTATGATTATAACAACCACGACCATGATTGTAACAACCAAGACCATGATTATAACAACCACGACCATAATTACAACAACCACGACCATCTGGAAAACGATGTCGCTGTACGCTAGCCAAGCACGAGAGTTCGAACTTTCACGCCTCTGTAAACTGTACCACCGGACTCGCCACTGGGCACGAAGGGCCCACAATCACTTGTCTAAGATACTATAGGACTAGCCGTGTGTATATGTTCTGGGTAGCGGAAACGGCACAATATTTTTTCATCAAACTTGGTGGAAAAATCGCAAAAAATTCGTGGAATAGAACAAACCTGGTCCCATGTCGATGATTTCTTTAGGAAGGCATTAATTAACAATTTTATTTACGATGGAAAACGATGCAAGTCTACGGACTTGGCGCACCCGAATTAACCATGCAAGTCTACAGACTTGCCGCACCCTCATTCGCTGTACGCTAGCCAAGCACAAGCGTTCAAACTTTCACCGGGCACGAAGGGCCCGAGATCACTTGTCCTCCTCTGTTTTCTGACACGTACAGTATACTGGACTGGACTGGACCAGCAACTTGTATACACACACACACATATATATACATATACCTAACCAAACAGCACCTCACTTAACACACCAAGTTGTTGGAGGGTTTCTGTGATAGCACCTGGTAATATCTGGACGTCTCATTTATCGACTCGCACCTGATGACTATCATAATAGACAAAACATGTAGCTTGTCGATGCTTGACTTTATCATATCTTATATTTTTACCTCTTTATAACGAAGATACTTGGTACTCTTTACCACAGAACATTGTGTTGTCCAAGTCTTAACTGAGAACTCTGACACATGTGTACAAGTAGTCGTAGTTTCCAAAAGTCGAACAGAAGTTCAGACAATCGTGAGGTCGTAAACATGTGGTCGCAAATGGAACGAAAAGATTAAAGAAATACGATCAGTGTCACAAGTATGGCAAGACTGGTCCACGATTTAGTTGACCAGTCTTGCCCTCTCGCCCTCACCTCCTTACCAGTTGAAGGAAACGACCCGAGACAACTTACTGGTCTCTCCAAGCTTTTAGCTCTCACTAACGCAAAAGCTTCTCAATATTCCGTACAGTTGTGGAGAAAATGCTCTTGACACTACTGGCAATATTTGACATCTACACTTGAGGATCTTGTAGGTAAGGATGATATAGATTTCAACGTTATTCATTCAGACTTTTCGTGGTAGTTTTGTATGGTGGTGTTTCTGATATATCTAAAGTGCACGAAACAGGTGACTCAGAGACAGACTTCATAATTTTGAGTCGTTCACTGTCTCTTGTGTAAAAATAAATTCCACTTAAGAACCTCACCAGCAATCAGTTCTCTGAATTAAAAACTGCAGTGGGAAACAAGGGACCCACTTTTAGGTCTGAGTCTGCCACCAACTCAGACGTGTTTTTGTTGAAGGAGTTATCCACCTTTGGCAATGGAGGTCCATCCTCCTAAAATATTACCTTCCGAACACTTCTGAGGTACATGCTCATATCCATGCCATATTTCAGCCAGAGATAGTGAACATCTATGAGCTAAATCTTAATAGTAACAGTATTGTGACCAAGTCCTAGTTTGCTGATCTTGACTGACTTTCTACCTCATTTACACACAGCTGAAGGGTCTCAATTGTTTCTCTTACAACACAACATATTTATCATTTGTCACTCCTGATCTGTTTGTTTTTTTGTTTCTTTATTTTCAACAATAACACGTGCTTAATATAATATGCAAGTACAGTAGCCACTAGGAAACCAACATAGTATACATGCATTGAAGTTAATTGTATGCGGTAATTTAATTTGCTGTGTTATTCTGAATTCTAGTCTAGTTTAGTTTAAAGTATATTCTT
This sequence comes from Homarus americanus, assembly GCF_018991925.1. Classification (NCBI taxonomy): domain Eukaryota; kingdom Metazoa; phylum Arthropoda; class Malacostraca; order Decapoda; family Nephropidae; genus Homarus; species Homarus americanus. The sequence goes on along the minus strand of NW_024734368.1, from coordinate 8,181 downwards.
GAACGGGAAGACATAAACAGATTATTGATGCTGAAATCTGGCCCCAGTAACCATAAGAGCCACGAGTCTTGTATCCTGGTGTCACTTTGACGTGTGTGTAAAACATTTATATATTATATACACAGTAATATCATAAATATATTTGTTTCCAATATACGAACTAAAAATAGTTTTTCACTATTATTGCAAGTGAACGTTTGGGTCACATGGTATTTAAAACTGTATATATACCTGCAACATTGCGCCAGGGAAAGTTATTATCACTATCACCTTTTCTGTAATGTAATGATAACAGTCATGGTTACTGCCGCTCATAGTTGGGTTATAACCGAGGCACAGGAGGAGGTATAACGGGTCACATGAAGGGGTATAACCCGATACAGGAGGGGGTATAACGGGTCACATGAGGGGGTATAACCGGACACAGGAAGAGGTATAACGGGTCACAAGAAGGGTATAACCGGACACTGAAGATGGATTAACCGAAGTCACAGGAGGAAACTAATATCACCGAGGCGGAGGTTCTGCGGCACCACGTAAGACCTCCGCTCCAGCTGCAGGCTCGTGTCTACGCTAACCTGTCTAGAAACTGCACCAGTATTGGGTGAGTTACTCCTGGGGCACAACACCGGGCGGAACTGGGTTAATGTATTCTTAAAAAACGCCTCACATTGACAGCAACTCTTAATTATGATATAACTTGCCAATTTAGTCCGAACTATTCTTAGTTTTTTATTTCGATTGCATCTATGATCACAATTTATATATCGCATCCCCTTGACCTTCAACTGATCTTCACCAAAAACACGGACGCCTACATGACATTTCCCCAAAATCCCACCCAAAAGTTTAAGTTCAATCATTTTAAACATTTAGTAGTCCATTTTCAATTATAAACGTAAACAAACAAAATCACACAATTATCAGATCAAAATTGTTGCCGAGTTACTCTAAATAATATGCATACATGCTCAACCAATCAATAAACTCTGGGTATTATGCCAAATACAAAGATAATTTTAGTAATATATACCAAACAAGCTTATACTATGAACGCACCCACGCTATGTGCGAAAGTAAAATAATACCCCAAAACCATCGAAAAACCCTGATTAAATCCTACCCTCACCCAATATAACGTTGGGAATTTAAAATCCGCAAATTCGCTGGATGACCGAAACGATAATACAGAAGAAAAAAATAAACGGGGAGGAGGAACGCGAACTTGGCGGTCCAAGATGGCGGTCCGAGCGGAACACACAGTTTTTATTCTTAACACGAACAAGGGAAAACGAAAAGGCTAATATTTAACGAGTGTGTTCCAGCCTTAACACCAGGTTGAGGAAATTTTTCCCATTAAAGATACAAGATTTTTTATTGTTCCTTTAAAACACAACAACAGCGTCTTACCTGACTCCTCAAGAAGGCGTTGTGCACCCGGTGTCCTGCCACTTTCCTTCACCGTTAAGACACTTAGTAAACACTTCACCATATGTATCCAACTTTTTTCCCAGGAGGTCTTCTGTGTGTGATCACAGCGTGTAAATTCATCATATAACGCGCTGCATTAAATTACCAATACAATTAATAAAGTCACAGAGAGCGGTGAGCGTCCATGCACCGCCCCAAGGTGTCGCGCGGTACTGAGTAGTGTCTGTTTTAGGGAAAGTAATGTTAAAAATAGTACCACGACTGAACTCCAAGAGTCCAAAACCAATCATTTATTGATGATACGAAGCTACCAAAACTAACCTAACTTTACCCAAATTTCCCAAATATCATTACGGTATGTTTCGTTACCATACGTTAGCTTCATATCTTCTGCTTTGAGAAAAATTGTGAGATCATCATTCTTGGTTGTGATAAACTTCCAACATTAGTTATCTTTGTTCGAAAGTTCTTTCATTGAATGATTCAATTTGTTTGAAAAAGTTTCGGATGGTCATTGATTCGAAAATCATAGACACTTCAGATCATTAAGGAAAATAAACTTCTTGAATAACAAACTTTCGAAAAAATATTTGTTGTGATAAGTAGTGAGGAGACTAGTGAGCAGCCGGCCTTCGACACAAGCTTTGAGTGTTATTTATTAACGTTTAAATGGTTTTTATGAAAGTTCTATTTTATTTATTATGTTTTTAACTTGCAATATTTTATTTTAGTCCTTTAAACATTAAATTTAATTCGGCGAAATATAACCTACGCTGTTGCGTCGCCAGGGATGTAATTACCACAATCAATCAGCCCAGTGTCTCTTAAGAGGTGGCCAGCCTTACCACACAAACCATTAAGTTCCTCTCTCGGTATTTGAAAGAGAAGTGATTGTCATGTGTAGCGAGAGTTTTCAGCATTATTTGTATGTGTTACAAAACACCAATGTAACTTACGGGACTAACTTACCATCTGTTGATACTGTTATAATGAGACTATGATTGGGATACAAATATTACTGAAAATTATGGACAAATTATTATTTTTTCATTGTATAAAAATTTTGCTTCAAGGTTATGATGACCTTTAAATTTATATAAGATTAAATTATCTGTTCTATTGATGTAGTACAGCGTTCATGTCAAAATGAACTATTTTATTGGTGTAAAATAATTCATGTGTTCTTATAATATTTATAACTTTTTGTAAGCCCCAGAAAGGGATGGTATAGGTGAGGGTGGGAGTAGTATACTGCATAATCCTTTTGATGTAATAGTTTTATTGTCTATAAAATATTTCAATTTCAATTTCAGTATTTGAACGCACGAGAAGGTCCTTGGTGAGGCATTCATGAACACATTGTACTTTGCAAGTTTGTATATAATAAAAGACGTCTGTGGTTATTGTCGGTTTACATAAGCTGGAGGTGACTGTGGCTTAAGCCTGAGTGTACTGGTCAGGTGAGACCTATTTGTAAACGCCACACACCTTGATCCGGGCGAATAATGGCCGTTACACCCTCTGGCCCCCACACACCCTCTGGCTCCCACACATCCTCTGGCCCTTACAAACGATATGGCCTCACACATCCTGTGGCCCTCACACAATCTGTGGTCCTCACACAATCTGTAGCCCTCACACACACTGTAGTCCTCACATACCCTGTAACCCTTACACAAATATGGCACTCACACACCCTGTGGCCCTGACACATGTTGTGACCCTCACACACCCTGTAGCCCTCACACAATCTGTTGCTTTCACACACCCTGTGACCCTCACACACCTTGTGGCCCACACATGCCCTGTGGCCCTCATATACCCTGAGGCCTTCACACACCCTGTGGCCCTCATATACCCTGAGGCCTTCACACACCCTGTAGCCCTCACACAATCTGTTGCCTTCACACACCCTGTGACCTTCACACGCCCTGCGACCTTCACACACCCTGTGACAATCACACACCCTCTGGCCCTCAATCACCCTGTATACTTGGCACAACCTGTGGCCCACACATACTCTGTGACCCTCACACACCCTGTGGGCCTAACATACCCTCTGGCCCTTAGACACCCTATGGCCCTTACACACCCTATAGCCCTCACATATCCTCTGGCCCTCACACACCCTGTGGCCCTCTCACAAACCGTGGCCCTCACACACCCTGTGACCTTAGCACACCCTGTGGCCCTCACAAGCCCTGTTGCCTTCACACACCCTGTGGCCTTCACACTCCCTGTGGCCCTCACATACCCTGTGGCCCTCACGCACCCTGTTGGCCTCTCACACTCTCTGAACCTGGCCCTTAGACACTCTATGGCCCTTACACACCCTGTGTCCCTCACATATCCTCTGGCTCCTCACACACCCCATGGCCCTCACACACCTCTTGCAGGCCACACACCCTCTGCCTGCACACACCCGGTGGCCTCACACACCCAGTGGCCTCACACACCTGGAAGGTCTCACACACCCGGTGGCTCCCTCACACACACCCGGTGGCCCTTATATACCCAGGCCTCACATACCCGGTGGCTCCTCACACACCTGGTGGCCCTCTCACACACCCGGTGGCCCCTACATACCTGGTGGTCTCTATAGGCCCGGTGGCCCTTATATACTCGGTGGCCCTCACACACCCAGTGGCCCTCACACACACTGTGGCCCTCACATACCCGGTGGCCCACACACACACTGTGGCCCTCACATACCCGGTGGCCCTCACACACCCTCTGGCCCTCACACACCCGGTGGCCCTCACACACCCGGTGGCCCTTATATACCCGGTGGCCCTCACAAACCCAGTGGCCCTCACGCATCCAGTGGCCCTCACACACACTGTGGCCCTCACACAACCAGTGGTCCTCACACACCCAGTGGCCCTCACACACCCGGTGGCCCTCACATACCCGGTGGCCCTTATATACCCGGTGGCCCTTATATAGCCGGTGGCCCTCACACACCCAGTGGCCCTCACACAAACTGTGGCCCTCACATTGCCTGTGGTCCTCACACACCCGGTGGCCCTCACACACCCAGTGGCCCTCACACACCCTGTGGTCCTCACACACCCGGTGGCCCTCACACACCCTGTGGCCTTCACACACCCTCTGTGGCGCCCACGTCCCATGGCCCTCACACACCCCAGACCTTCACACACACCCTGTGCCTCACACACACTCTGTGACCCTTACACACACACACACACACACACCCGGCATTCCTCACATACCCTGTGGCCCTCACATACCCGGTGGCCCTTATATACCCGGAGGCCCTTATATACCCGGTGGCCCTCACATACCCTGTGGTCCTCACACACCCGGTGGCCCTCACACACCCAGTGGCCCTCACACATCCTCACACAACCGGTGGCCCTCACACACCCTGTGGCCTTCACACACCCTGTGCCTCACACACACCCTGTGACACACACACACACACACACACACACACACACACACACACACACACACACACACACCCGGCATTGTAATATAGGCCCCTGTCTCATCAACAGAACGTATTATATAAATGTCACTACATCTGGATATTATGGTATATTCAGATTCACCACCCTGTAACTTTCTCCACTTATGAGTAAGACATGAGATTGACATCACGAGCGGGCAACTTACCCAAGAGGGCGAGACCCATAGCTCAAGACATTCCTGTAGCACGCACTATGATGCCCTTGCTTTCTAGTAGCTCACTCTAAGTTTATATCGTATGACGTGACCTAACGTTTATCAATATATATATAAACGCTGTCCTTTCTCATTCACTCCTAGACAGTGAGACTTACGGTTGATATACACTCAGGAATTATATATACAACCTTTTATAATAAAACAAAGGAACTACCATTTGGGTTTCGTTACTTAAAACCCAAATATAAATATGTGTGAACGGACTGGTTAATTGGACAAGCAGCCGATTCATATAGGTGGTAAGCGGTGTGTACGGATTCTTCAAACTGGTAGTCGTATCATCCGTCTGTGTCTTGTGAAAAACAAGAAACCACACAGCAGTGACGCGTTACATAATCCGAGTGTTTAAAACTATATCCCGTATTGAGACGATATGTAGTGAGCACTCCTTATCTCTGTCACATACAAATACGTGCAGAATTCGTAATATACAAATATTACAGCCTGTTGGTACATATCCAGATTGAGCCGGTTGAGATAGACTCCACTCAGCATTCCCTAGACATTACAGTGGTGCAGTGTTGAACAACAGTTTCGTAACCTGGAATTCAATTGGTATTTCACTAGCAGCTGAGCAGTATTGTCGTGTCGTCAGCGCGAATTACGAATTCCGGTGTCATCATACAGATCTCCATATATACGTGGAACTGTGAAAGAATTAGCACACGGCAGTTTTCGCCAGCGAACGACGAGTGTGATAACCAATCATCTGTTTTCTGATCGCCGGAGGAGGAACTCACCTAAATCAAGTGGACTCGTCTCTCACCAAAACAGAAGCGTCATCTCGTTGCCAAGGAAACCAGCAGCAGCGCGCGCATCCTAGGGAGAGGCAACGCCCACACCCCACCCACCACTCCACTCAGAACTTTTGAAGGATTCACATTTTCTATACAGACGTACTACTCTGTATAAATAGGTATTTAAATTACATAGTTTTACACACATGAACACGTTCGAGAGATATCTTCACACCCATAGGTTCGTCGGATAGGATTATTTCAATGATAAAGTGTCGAATGTAAGATTAATGTATTGAAATCCTATAATTTACAGTAGTTGTAAGTGTCTGTCTTCTTATTGATAGTTTAAAAATTAACTACAATTAATATTCATTGTCTTGTAAATGAGAGGCAAGTGATCTACTTACTGTTAAGTATTCATTGACCCAAGGGGCTAATAGATAATTTCTAAGTTTCCCATGTCTAATGTAGATGAAATCGAACGCCTAGCGCAACTGTTTGCTGATAACCAACTCATCAATGATCAAGCCCAGACTGACATAGATTTTGAGTATGGAACACAGTTAAATGAGTCGGTAGGAAGTAGTGAGAAAGTTATAGACGAATCATTTGACGACTTAAACCGTCGTACCCTGCGGTCTGGTAATCACTATAGTACCTCACCTAAGTATACTAAAGCAGTTACCCCTGTTACAGGTGATAGTGTGTCTGTTGCTAAATCGGTAACAACCTTATTAACCCAGCCTTCTGTTAAGAGTAAGAATACTAATTTGCTTAATACTAACACTAAAATGGTTTCGTCTAACCCTCACACCCTCACTAACACACCTACAGCTGATACTGTTATTAATATCATGCAGCGCGGCGAATGTTCGAAATTTCACGGGACAAGACGATTATAGGGTCGCACATTTTATTCGTGCATGTGAAGATAGCATGCGCAATAGTCACATAACGACTGACGAAGAAAAGAAAGCATATGTACGTTCCCATATAACGCAGGGTTCCTATGCAGGCAGTCGTTTAAATGCGTTTGGTTTACAAAGCCCTGACTATGAAAAGTTCAAGCGAACGCTAATTGGGATTATTGGGGGTAGGTCACAGCTGGGCCAGCCGTCACAGATGCCACAGATGCTTCACTCCCAGACTCCTTACGCGACACACTTAGCTCCGATCGCTCCTCCCCGCCGAACATATAAACAGAAAACATCGTTACGATGCGCACATTGTAATAAACGTGGCCACGTAATGGAAGATTGTTTTCAGCTCCGAGGTAATAGTGCAAACAAAGCCACACCCGGTGCAAAGCCATTCTCAAGGTCAAACAGACAGGGAGCTAAAGCAGCACCTCCTCCTCCTACCCAGACAGCGCGCAAATGGTGCGCTCTTCACAAATCGCCATCTCATAGTTCACATGAGTGCGATATTCTAATAAAAGCTAGGGGAGTGGACCTAAGTGAAACGGAGGTGTCGTATAGGCGCAAGCAGAAACGTCCCCAGGACAAGTCATCGGGGGAAGACCAGCGCACACTACACCAAGGAGAGGGATAGATAGGGAAATTCCCGCCCCTCCTTACAACACTTCTATAGCGGCGCTTAGAAAAGTGGAAGTGTTGTCAGTACCGGTGAGAGTGGATAATACCAGATTGGCTCTTGATATAGACACAGGTGCTTGCGCTAATGTATTGGCCTTGACATCATATCACGAGTTACAACGTAAATTCTCTCACCGCAAATTCAAATGGAGGCCTAGTAACGCTGAGCTCGAAGGAGTTTCAGGTACTCAGCTGAGCATCAAAGGAATGGTGACGTTACCACTCAGATTCTCAAGACGTGGTACGCCCTTCTACGCGGACTTTTATATAGTTCAGCAGTTCAATTTGCCAGCTGACGGGTTACTTGGTCTACCAACTCTTCGAAAGAACATGATAGATGTTCATCCACGTAATAATAGTGTTACGTTTAAAGGTGTTTCCTACACAGCAATGAGTCATTCTGAACCTATGCTCACCGCTAGGACGAAGGTGTTGTTTACCAATCCTATTAAGAGGAAGGCGGATCATGCGTCAGAGATATATCTCGACCTCAACCACACACCTTCCCAGCGTGATTACAGCAGCAAGAGTTGGAAGATAGTACCTGCAATGATGAAGAGTACTCTCCATTACCAGAATGAGGAATTCACCAACGCAAAAATCCTGTGAGCTAAAGTGAACATTAGTTTCTGCAAATGATTCGTTCACTGCCCAGGGTGTGACAGGACGTGACTGCAGTTGTTGTGACTGCTCATCAATCAACA
>NW_024734367.1:0-8631 GCF_018991925.1 Homarus americanus | reverse complement strand
CCTGAACGATTATAACAAAGGCCCCTGATCGAGTATAGCAAAGTTCCCTGATCGAGTATAACAAAGCCCCATGATCGAGTACAACAAAGTCCCCTGATCGAATTTAACAAAGGCCCCTGATCGAGAATAACAAAGTCCCCTGGTCGAGTATAACAAAGGCCCTCATCGAGTTTAACAAAGGCCCCTCATCGAGTTTAACAAAGGCCCCTCATCGAGTATAACAAAGTCCTTTGTTCAAGTATAACAAACTCCCCTGAACGAGTATAACACAGTCCCCTGATCGAGATTAACAAAGTCTGCTGATCGAGTATAACAAAGTCCCCTGATCGAGTATAACAAAGTTCGCTGATCGAGTATAAACAAAGTCCCCTGATCGAGTATAACAAAGTCCCTGAACACATAACAAAGTCCCCTGATCGAGCATAACAAAACGCCCCTCATCGACATAACAAAGTCCCCTGATCGAGTATAACAAAGTCCGCTGAGGAGTATAACAAAGTCCCCTGATCGAGTATAACAAAGTCCCCTGATCGAGTATAACAGCGCCCTGACTTTACAAAGGCCCCTGATCGAGTATAAAAAAGTCCCCTGGTCGAGTATAACAAACTCCCCTGGTCGAGTATAACAAAGTCCCCTGACCGATTATAACAAAGTCCCCTGATCGAGTATAACAAAGTCACCTGAACAATTTTAACAAAGTCCCCTGGTCGAGTATAACAAAGTCCCCTGATCGAGTATAACAAAGCCCCCTCATCGAGTATAACAAAGCCCCTGATCGAGGATAACAAAGTCCTTGATCGAGTGTAAAAAAGTCCCCTGATCGAGTATAACAAAGTCTCCTGATCAAGTTTAACAAAGTCCCCTGATCGAGTATAACAAAGGCCTCTGATCGAGTATAACAATGTCCCATGATCGAGTATAACAAAGTCCCCTGATCGAGTATAACAAAGGCCCCTAATCGAGTTTAACAAAGACCCCTGATCGAGTATAACAAAGTCCCCTGATCGAGTATAACAAACTCCCCTGGTCGAGTATAACAAAGTCCCCTGATCGAGTATAACAAAGTCCCCTGATCGAGTATAACAAAGTCCCTTGACCGATTATAACAAAAGCCCCTGATCAAGTATAACAAAGCCCTCTCATCGTGTATAACAAAGCCCCCTCATCGAGTATAACAAACTCCCCTGATCAAGTATAACAAAGTTCCATGAACGAGTATAACAAAGTCCCCTGAACGATTATAACAAAGGCCCCTGATCGTATAACAAAGTTCCCTGATCGAGTATAACAAAGCCCCCTGATCGAGTACAACAAAGTCCCCTGATCGAGTTTAACAAAGGCCCCTGAACGAGTATAACAAAGTCCCCTGGTCGAGTATAACAAAGGCCTTTCATCGAGTTAAACAAAGGCCCCTCATCGAATTTAACAAAGTCCCCTGATAAAGTATTACAAAGTCCCCTGAACGAGTATAACAAAGTCCCATGATAGAGAATAACAAAGTCCGCTGATCGAGTATAACAAAGTCCCCTGATCGAGTATAACAAAGACCCTCATCGATTATAACAAAGGCCCCTAATGGAGTTTAACAAAGGCCCCTGATCGAGTATAACAAAGTCCCCTTGTCGAGTATATCAAGCTTCCCTGGTCGAGTATAACAAAGTCCCCTGATCGAGTATAACAAAGACCCCTGATCGAGTATAACAAAGTCCACTGAACGAATATAACAAAGTCCCATGGTCGAGTATAACAAAGGCCCCTCATCGAGTTTAACAAAGGCCCCTCATCGAGTTTAACAAAGTCCCCTGAATCGACATAACAAAATCCCCTGCCAGTGCATAACAAGCCCTTTACCGAAAGTAACAAAGTCCCTGATCGAGTACAACAGTCCCCCATCGAGTATAACAAAGTCCCCTGGTCGAGTAAAAACAAACTCCCCTGGTCGAGTATAACAAAGTCCCTTTGGTTTGAGTATAACAAAGTCCCCTGATCGAGTATATAACAAAGTCCCCTGAACGATTATAACAAAGTCTCCTGGTCGAGTATAACAAAGGCCCCTCATCGAGTATAACAAAGTCCCTGATCAAGTATAACAAAGTCCCCTCAACGAGTATAACAAAGTCCCCTGATCGAGTATAACAAAGGTCCCTGATGGAGTATAACAAAGCCCCCTGATCGAGTACAACAAAGTCCCCATATCGAGTTTAACAACGGCCCCTGATCGAGTATAACAAAGGCCCCTGATCGAGTATAACAACGTCCCCTGATCGAGTATAACAACGTCCCCTGATCGAGTATAACAAAGTCCGCTGATCGAGTATAACAAAGTCCCCTGTTCGAGTATAACAAAGTCCCCTGATCGAGTATAACAATGGCCCCTGATCGAGTTTAACAAAGGCCACTGATCGAGTATACCAAAGCCCCCTGGTCGAGTTTAACAAAGGCCCCTCATCGAGTATAACAAAGTCCCCTGATCAAGTATAACAAAGTCCGCTGATCGTGTATAACAAAGTCCCCATATCGAGTTTAACAAAGGCCCCTGATCGAGTATAACAAAGTCCCCTGGTCGAGTATAACAAAGGCCCCTCATCGAGTTTAACAAAGGCCCCTCATCGAGTATAACAAAGTCCCCTAATCAAGTATAACAAAGTCCCCTGAATGAGTATAACAAAATCGCCAGATCGAGAATAACAAAGTCCGCTGATCGAGTATAACAAAGTCCCCTGGTCGAGTATAACAAAGGCCCCTCATCGAGTATAACAAAGTCCCCTGATCAAGTATAACAAACTCCCATGAACGAGTATAACAAAATCCCCTGATCGAGAATAACAAAGTCCGCTAATCGAGTATAACAAAGTCCCCTGATAGAGTATAACAAAGTCCTCTGATCGAGTATAACAAAGGCCCCTGATCGAGTTCAACAAAGGCCCCTCATCGAGTATAACAAAGTCTCCTGGTCGAGTATCAAACTCCCCTGGTCGAGTATAACAAAGGCCCCTGATCGAATATAACAAAGGCGCCTGAACGAGTATAACAAAGGCCCCTGATCGAGTATAACAAAGTTCACTGATCGAGTATAACAAAGTCCCCTGATCGGGTATAACAAAGTCCCCCTAATCGAGAATAAAAAAGTCCCTGCTCGTGTATAACAAAGCCCCTCATCGAGTATAACAAACTCCCCTGATCAAGTATAACAAAGTTCCCTGAACGAGTATAACAAAGTCCCCTGGACGATTATAACAAAGGCTCCTGATCGAGTATAACAAAGTTCCCTGATCGAGTATAACAAAGACCCCTGATCGAGTATAACAAAGTCCCCTGGTCGAGTATAACAAAGGCCCCTCATCCAGTTTAACAAAGGCCCCTCATCGAGTATAACAAAGTCCCCTGATAAAGTAAAACAAAGTCCACTGAACGAGTATAACAAAGTCCTATGATCGAGAATAACAAACTCCGCTGATCGAGTATAACAAAGTCCCCTGATCGAGTATAACAAAGGCCCCTGATCGAGTATAACAAAGTCCCGTGGTCGAGTATATCAAGCTACCCTGGTCGAGTATAACAAAGTCCCCTGATCGAGTATAACAAAGTCCCCTGATCGAGTATAACAAAGTCCCCTGAACGAATATAACAAAGTCCCCTTGTCGAGTATAACAAAGGCCCCTCATCGAGTTTAACAAAGTCCCCTGTTCAATTATAACAAAGTCCCCTGAACGATTATAACAAAATACCCTGGCCGAGTATAACAAAGGCCCCTCATCGAGTATAACAAAGTCCCCTGATTGAGTACAACAAAGTCCCCTCATCGAGTATAACAAAGTCCCTGATCCAAGTATAACAAAGATTACTGATCTAAAATTATAACAAAAGCCCCTGATCAGTACCAACAGTCCCTGATCGAGTATAACAAAGGCCCTGATCCAGTATAACAAAAGGCCCTCATCGAAAAGGTATAACAAAGTCTCCTGATCGATGTAACAAAAGTCCGCTGATCCGAGTATAACAAAGTCCTGATCATGAGTATAACAAAGTCCCCTGATCCCAAGTATAACAAAGTCCGCTGATCGAGTATAACAAAGTCCCCTGATCGAGTATAACAAAGTCCCCTGATCGAGTCTAACAAAGGCCCCTGATCGAGGATAACAAAGTCCCCTGATCGAGTATAACAAAGGACCCTGACCGAGTTTAACAAAGGCCCTTGATCGAGTATAACAAAGTCCCCTGGTCGAGTATAACAAACTCCCTTGGTCGAGTATAACAAAGTCCCCTGATCGAGTATAACAAAGTCCCCTGATCGAGTATAACAAAGGACCCTGACCGAGTTTAACAAAGTCCCTTGAACGATTATAACAAAGGCCCCTGATCAAGTATACCAAAGCCCCCCTGATCATGTATAACAAAGCCCCCGAATCGAGTATAACAAAGTCCCCAGATCAAGTATAACAAAGTCCCCTGAACAAGTATAACAAAGTCCCCTGATCGAGTATAACAAAGTCCCCTAACCGAGTATAACAAAGAACCCTGATCGAGTATAGCAAAGTCCCCTGATCGGGTACAACAAAGGCCCCTGATCGAGTATAACAAAGTCCGCTGAACGAGTATAGCAAGTTTCCCCAAATCGAGCCTTAACAAGGCCCACAGTCGAGTATAACAAGTCCCTGGTCGAGTATAACAAACTCCCTGGTCGAGCATAACAAAGTCCCCTGATCGAGTATAACAAAGTCCCCTGATAGAGTATAACAAAGTCCCCTGATCGAGTATAACAAAGGCCCCTGATCGAGTTTAACAAAGGCCCCTGATCGAGAATAACAAAGTCCCTTGGTCGAGTATAACTAAGGCCCTTCATCGAGTTTAACAAAGGCCCCTCATCGAGTATAACAAAGTCCCCTGGTCGAGTATAAGAAACTCCCCTGGTCGAGTATAACAAAGTCCCCTGATCGAGTATAACAATGTCCCCTGATCGAGTATAACAAAGTCCCTTGAGCGATTATAACAAAGGCCCCTGATCAAGTATAACAAAGCCCCCTGATCGTGTATTACAAAACCCCCTGATCGAGTATAACAAAGTCCCCTCACCGAGTATAACAAAGTACCCTGATCGAGTATTGCAAAGTCCCCTGATCCGAGTATAACAAAGTCCCTGAGCAGTTATAACAAAAGGCACCTGATCCGAGTATAACAAAGTTCCCTGATCCCAGTATAACAAAGCCCCCTGATCGAGTACAACTAAGCCCCTGATTGGTTAACAAAGGCTGATCCGAGGTAACAAAGTCCCCTGGTCAGCAGGTATAACAAGGCCCTCATCGTGTTTAACAAAGGCCCTCATCGGGTATAACAAAAGTCCCTGATCCAAGTATAACAAAAGTCCGCTGATCCAGGTTTAACAAGTCCCTGATCCGAGTATAACAAAATTTCAGTCGAGTATAACAAAGGCCCTGATCCAGAGTTTAACAAGGTTCTGATCGAGTATAAAAAGTCCTAATTAGGGTATAACAAGCTCCCTGGTCAGGTATAACAAAGTCCCCTGATCGAGTATAACAAAGTCCCCTGATCGAGTATAACAAAGTCCCCTGAACAATTTTAACAAAGTCCCCTGGTCGAGTATAACAAAGCCCCTCATCGAGTATAACAAACTCCCCTGATCAAGTATAACAAAGTTCCCTGAACGAGTATAACAAAGTCCCCTGGACGATTATAACAAAGGCCCCTGATCGAGTATAACAAAAGTCCCTATTAAGTATAACAAAGTCCGCCTGATCGAGTATAACAAAGGCCCTGATCCGGGTTCAACAAAGGCCCTGATCGAGTATAACAAAGTCACTGGTCGAGTAAGACAAGGCCCTCATCGAGTATAACAAAGTCTCTTGGTCGAGTATAACAAACTCCCCTGGTCGAGTATAACAAAGGCCCCTGATCGAATATAACAAAGGCGCCTGAACGAATATAACAAAGGCCCCTGATCGAGTATTACAAAGTTCACTGATCGAGTATAACAAAGTCCCCTGATCGGGTATAACAAAGTCCCCCTGATCGAGAATAACAAAGTCCCCTGATCGAGTATAACAAAGCCCCCTGATCAGGTATAACAAAGGCCCCTGATCGAGTATAACAAAGTCCCCTGGTCGAGTATAACAAAGTCCCCTGATCGAGTATAACAAAGGCCCTTCATCGAGTATAACAAAGTCCCATGATCGAGAATAACAAAGTCCCCTCATCGAATATAACAAAGTCCCCTGATCGAGTATAACAAATTCCTCTGATCGAGTATAACAAAGTCCCCTGATCGAGTGTAACAAACTCCCCTGGTCGAGTATAACAAAGTCCCCTGATCGAGTATAACAAAGTCCCCTGATCGAGTATAACAAAGTCGCCTAAACGATTATAACAAAGACCCCTATTCGAGTATAACAAAGTCCCCTCATCGAGTATAAAAATGGCCCCTAATCGAGTATAACAAAGTCCCCTAATCGAGTATAACAAAGTCCCCTGATCGAGTATAACAAAGCCCCCTCATCGAGTTTAACAAAGCCCCTGATCGAGGATAACAAAGTCCTTGATCGAGTATAACAAAGTCCCCTGATCGAGTATAACAAAGTCTCCTGATCAAGTATAACAAAGTCCACTCATCGAGTATAACAAAGGCCTCTGATCGAGTATAACAAAGTCCCCTGATCGAGTATAACAAAGTCCCCTGATCGAGTATAACAAATTCCCATGATCGAGTATAACAAAGTCCCCTGATCGAGTATAACAAAGTCCCTTGACCGATTATAACAAAGGCCCCTGATCAAGTATAACAAAGTCCTCTCATCGTGTATAACAAAGCCCCCTCATCGAGTATAACAAACTCCCCTGATCAAGTATAACAAAGTTCCATGAACGAGTATAACAAAGTCCCCTGAACGATTATAACAAAGGCCCCTGATCGAGTATAACAAAGTTCCCTGATCGAGTATAACAAAGCCCCCTGATCGAGTACAACAAAGTCCCCTGATCGAGTTTAACAAAGGCCCCTGAACGAGTATAACAAAGTCCCCTGGTCGAGTATAACAAAGGCCTTTCATCGAGTTAAACAAAGGCCCCTCATCGAATTTAACAAAGTCCCCTGATAAAGTATTACAAAGTCCCCTGAACGAGTATAACAAAGTCCCATGATAGAGAATAACAAAGTCCGCTGATCGAGTATAACAAAGTCCCCTGATCGAGTATAACAAAGACCCTCATCGATTATAACAAAGGCCCCTAATGGAGTTTAACAAAGGCCCCTGATCGAGTATAACAAAGTCCCCTTGTCGAGTATATCAAGCTTCCCTGGTCGAGTATAACAAAGTCCCCTGATCGAGTATAACAAAGACCCCTGATCGAGTATAACAAAGTCCACTGAACGAATATAACAAAGTCCCATGGTCGAGTATAACAAAGGCCCCTCATCGAGTTTAACAAAGGCCCCTCATCGAGTTTAACAAAGTCCCCTGTTCAATTATAACAAAGTCCCCTGAACGATTATAACAAAATCCCCTAGTCGAGTATAACAAAGGCCCCTCATCGAGTATAACATAGTCCCCTGATCGAGTACAACAAAGTCCCCTCATCGAGTATAACAAAGTCCCATGGTCGAGTAAAACAAACTCCCCTGGTCGAGTATAACAAAGTCCCCTTATTGAGTATAACAAAGTCCCCTGATCGAGTATAACAAAGTCCCCTGAACGATTATAACAAAGTCTCCTGGTCGAGTATAACAAAGGCCTCTCATCGAGTATAACAAAGTCCCTGATCAAATATAACAAAGGTCCCTGATCGAGTATAACAAAGCCCCCCTATCGAGTACAACAAAGTCCCCATATCGAGTTTAACAAAGGCCCCTGATCGAGTATAACAAAGGCCCCTGATCGAGTATAACAACGTCCCCTGATCGAGTATAACATATCCTTTGATCGAGTATAATAAAGCCCTCTGGTCGAGTATGACAAAGTCCCCTGATCGAGTATAACAAAGTCCGCTGATCGAGTATAACAAAGTCCCCTGTTCGAGTATAACAAAGTCCCCCGATCGAGTATAACAATGGCCCCAGATCGAGTATAACAAAGTCCCCTGATCGAGTATAAGAAAGGCCTCTGATCGAGTATAACAAAGTCCCCTGATCGAGTATAACAAAGTCCCCTGATCGAGTATAACAAAGGCCCCTAATTGAGTTTAACAAAGGCCCCTGATCCAGTATAACAAAGTCCCCTGATCGAGTATAACAAACTCCCCTGGTCGAGTATAACAAAGTCCCCTGATCGAGTATAAGAAAGTCCTCTGATCGAGTATAACAAAGTCCCTTGACCGATTATAACAAAGGCCCCTGATCAAGTATAACAAAGCCCTCTCATCGTGTATAACAAAGCCCCCTCATCGAGTATAACAAACTCCCCTGATCAAGTATAACAAAGTTCCCTGAACGAGTATAACAAAGTCCCCTAAACGATTATAACAAAGTTCCCTGATCGAGTATAACAAAGCCCCCTGATCGAGTACAACAAAGTCCCCAGATCGAGTTTAACAAAGGCCCCTGATCGAGTAAAACAAAGTCCCCTGGTCGAGTATAACAAAGGCCCCTCATCGAGTTTAACAAAGGCCCCTCATCGAGTATAA
>NW_024734366.1:0-16543 GCF_018991925.1 Homarus americanus | reverse complement strand
TGTGTGGTCTACTGGTGTGTGAGGAGTGTGTGGTCTGCTGGTGTGTGAGGGGTGTGTGATGTACTGGTGTGTGAGGAGTGTGTGAGGAGTGTGTGGTCTACTGGTTTGTGAGGAATGTGTGATCTACTGGTGTGTGAGGAGTGTGTTGTCTACTGGTGTGTGAGGAGTGTGTGGTCTACTGGTGTGTGAGGAGTGTGTGATCTATTGGTGTGCGTGGAGTGTGTGGTCTACTGGTGTGTGAGGAGTGTGTGGTCTACTGGTGTGTGAGGAGTGTGTGGTCTACTGGTGTGTGAGGAGTGTGTGATCTACTGGTGTGTGAGGAGTGTGTGATCTACTGGTGGGTGTGGAATTTGTGGCTCACTGGTGTGTGAAGAGTGTGTGGTCTACTGGTGTGTGAGGAGTGTGTGAGCTACTGGTGTGTGAGAAGTGTGTGAGGAGTGTGTGGTCTACTTGTGTGTGAGGAGTGTGTGGTCTACTGGTGTGGGAGGAGTGTGTGTGGTTTACTGGTGTGTGAGGAGTGTGTGATCTACTAGTGGGTGTGGAATTTGTGGTCTACTGGTGTGTGAAGAGTGTGTGGTCTACTGGTGTGTGAGGAGTGTGTGATCTACTGGTGTGTCAGGAGTGTTTGATCTACTGGTGTGTGAGGAGTGTGTGGTCCTCTGGTGTGTGAGGAGTAGGGGGCAGTGAAATTTTGCTCAAAGCTGCACTCTTCAGGCATTGTTCCTTATACATATCTAAGACTCCATGCCAAATTTGAAGCTGATATGTCGAGGTTTAGTCTGCCGCATTTTCTACTGAAATTTTTAAATTTACCTACAGTACTAGCCAAACAGCAGCTGTGGCGGTGCAATGTTCTGTTCAGTGTTTATCAACTTTTTTTTCATATCTCTTATTTCATTTAAGTTGTCTTTTTGCAGATGAGTATGGTGCTATGTCTATATTGATTATCAGCCTTTTCTCATTTCATTTCTCAATGTTGTGTTACTGTACTGTAATGTAGGGAAGACCGCCACTCGTGTGATGATAAAGAATGAGAAGACCGAGAAATGGAGTTCGAGGATGATGGTGAAAGATCATTATGTCATCATGGTTGAGCCTGGCAATGAATATCTCACACATGTGACTCCCAAGACTGGACACGGAAAGCAGATTGCCAAAACTATTCACGAGTTTCTGATGGAGAAAAATCTAACCCAGCAGCCCATTGTGTGTGTTGGTTGTGATGGAACCAATGTAAATGTAGGATCAGAAAATGGAGTCATTCATCATCTTGAAATGTTACTTGGTCACCCGCTCCATTATTTCATATGTCAGCTTCACGGAAATGAGCTGCCTTTCCGTGCAGTTTTTTATCACTATGATGGTAAACCAAGTGGTCCTGAGCATTGGCGTGGTCCCATTGGAAAGCAGATCAAGGAGTCTTTGTCTGAGCTTCCAGTTGTCGCCTTCCAGCCAGTCAGTTTCCCTGATTTCCCTGTGTTTAATGATGAAGTGGAGAAAGATCTGCCCTGGGATCAGAAATACCTGTATAGGATTTGTAAAGGAGTTATCACAGGTGTTGTTGAAGATGACTTGGCTGCTATTGAGCCAGGTCCTCCCTGTGTGTCAAGGTGGAACACCTTATGGAGTAGAATCCTCAGGCTGTATGTAGCAACATCCAGACCCAGCCATGAGTTGAAAAGAATTGTCATTACAATAATAAAGTTCAGTGCTCCAATGTGGTTTTACATCAAGATACACCCTTACGTAACACACGGCTCAAGAAACGTATTCCAGTCCCTGCTATATATGAAACACCTGAATAGTGAGGAGGAGACGATAGTGAAGAAGGCTGTCCAGAAAAATGCATACTTCGCCCACACAGATCAACTTCTTCTTGGTATGTGTGCAGATGAGGACATGACTGTTAGAGAAAAAGCTGTCTCAATGATAAGAAAAATTAGAGAGGAGAATCAGCAAAAGGAAGAATGCACTGGCAGATCTGAAGAGGAGGAGGAAGATTCTGATGCTGCTGTTGACGAGAATTTGTTAAACTATACTGATGAGGAGGGTAAAGATGGAGATGGGAATGAGGATGTGCCTCCTGTAGTCAACATGAGAAAGGTGGTGACTCCGAAACTAAAGTGGCAAGCAAAAAACTATCATTCCATGATTAACTGGAAGAATGAACTCAAGACAGAGCCTCCTTACATTGCTTCTCTGTCAATTCTACAGGTTAATGACATTCTTGAGACACCATTAGTGGTGCCCAAGTGGCCAAACAGCACTCAGGCGGTCGAGAGAGGCATAAAAGTGATGACTGAAGCTTGCACTGAAGTGACGGGATACGAATCGAGAGATGGATATATTAGGCAAAGATTATTGTCTAGGAAAATGATGCCAAGGTTCCGCACAAAAAAGAATTTCAATATGAACTTGTAATGATTTTCTATACGGTGTACCTGTAAAATAACATGTGAATTAAATCGATGTCACCCATGTAAAATTTATCATTATCCTGGAAAACATTAAATGACACCTAATTTTGGGTATACACTAAAAGTTGACAAAAAGTCGTTCGCGATGCGGCAGGGTAAGTATGCATGAAATGGCATGAAATTTTGCACAGGTGTTTGTTACAGCCATACAAACGATGCCTGAAAAGTGCAGCCTGTAACTCAAATAAAAGTATTTTTTTTTTTCCTGCTCCCCTATTGTATAATTATATACGATTTGAGTAATTTTATTGTTAGAATATTCTTTTTAGGTTACGATAGAGGTGTGTGCCGAAATACTTCTCAGCGTTGAAAGCACACTTCTCTCGTAAGTGTTGTGAAGCATTAATCTCTCTCGTAGCATAGCGGCCACACACCTCTCTCGTAGCGTTGAGGCCGCACACCCCTCTCGTAGCGGAACGGCCGCACACCTCTCTCCTAGCGTTGAGGCCGCACACCTCTCTAGTAGCGGAGCGGCCGCACACCTCTCTCGTAGTGTTGAGGCTGCACACCTCTCTAGTAGCGGAGCGGCTGCACATCTTTCTCGTAGCGTTGAGGCCGCACACCTCTATTGTAGCGTTGTGGCCACGAGGCCAGCTTTTTCTTAGTTTTCATATGACGCCACATAGTCCCATAATGCAACGTGTCTATACCTACAAGATGGTGGACCGCTCATAGTATTTTGAGAGTTTTGACGTCACTACAAACTAGGAATTGTGTGAGTGAGCCTCGGTGATGATAAGTCTTTTTTATGGGATTAGCCTACAAGAGCACATGTCAATGACCCACATCAGGGCCTGGGGGGCGAAAATATAGGAATAATAATAATAATAAGGGTTAAAATTGCTAAAAAGTCACGTGACTGCAAAAATCTGTGATCGGTTGTGACGTCAAAGGTTGGCTCGAGCTGCCGAGCCAACAGGAATACAGGACTTGTGGCCATATACAATGTTGATATACACAGGCATACCTTATTGTTAGGTTAAAATAAATTACTGCTCAAGTATCATCGTGTCTATTTACTTGCTGGGTTACGTTAGGTTATATTAGGTTAGGTTATATTAGGTTAGGTTATATTAGGTTAGGTTATATTAGGTTAGGTTAACTTAGGTTAGATCGTTTGGTTAGGTTAGGTTAAATGGGTTTGGTTGTTAGGTTACGTTAGCGTTAAATTAAGGTATTTAATCATCATGAGAAATAAGCTGGGGTGTTTGATCATCCGTTATCCCGCATTTAATTTTATATACTCGTTATTCTTGGACCATAGTCACCCCGACTCTCACTAGGTCTCTAAGTCATAAGGTCCCTTCAAATTATAGCGAGTCCCTGAGAGTTAAGTCCTTACAGAGTGACCGAATACTTTGAGTCACAATGAATCCTCTTAAGCCACATCGAGTCCCTCCTGAGTCATATAACCTCCTCCCGCCAATCACCTAACTCTTTCTTGGGTCACAATGAGTCCCTGTTAGTTATAATGAGTGCATATACGTTATTACATAAACTGAAATTTATCATAAATCCCCTTAATTTATACTGAGTCACATCTGAGTCACACAATCTCTCTGAATCATCGAGTCTCTTTTATTGAGTTACATTGAGTCATCATGTCCACCCTTTGAGTCACGGGAAGTCCCCTTAAATGACATCCGAGTCCCACCTGAATCATACTAAATCTCTCTGAATGAGTCCCCCCTCCCCCCTCTTATGTCACCCTCTCTCTCTGTCTTCTCGTCACCGGTCAGGAATCACAAGAGATTTGGTCCTTGATAGACAGATAAACTACTTAGATTAAAGTATCACATCCACACTACTGTCCACCGTCGTCCTGGGAGACAGAAGCCTATACTTTCCTTCCTCGCGTTCGTTCGGGAGTTGTGAACACTATACCTCGACCAAACGGTGATGGATTTTAATAAATGGGAAGAAAATACTATATGACGTCAGGGCGGGGGACTTACCAGTGTTTAGTGGCAGCCATGATAAACTATATGGGTCTGTTGTTGGCGGTGCCCTCAGCCTCGACTCAGGCCTTCACTTATTCGAGGCCAGTACAGTACAGCTTAAAAATGACTGAACTATGAACGGCCACAGAACAAATCAGTATTTTCAATGTGATGGAAATCGGGTCATCAGTTGTGAAGATAATGATCGGAACCCATTGATATTAACGCGTGGATGAACAGACGAACGACCAGGCAACTCAAGAGCACAATTCCTACTCTGTTACTTATCCGCCGGAGAGAGACTACTGACTTTCACTGATGCACGACCCCATCATGCATCTTCATATATGTAATTTTACGTCTATTTTTTGTTTAAACGAAAGACGATAAGACTTGTTACGAACCCCTCCACCAATTGTCATGATCTACCTACCCAACACTACGAGCAACGCCATCTAGGGACGAAACCCGAGTATGACTACTCTTAGTTACCACTCCGGGGTTTCCCTTCTCCATATCCTGGTTGTTGCGTCACCTCCTCAAAGTCTTCTTCGTCAGCTCCAGTTCGATGAGAGTTCAGTTCACTCTGGGAAGTGACCACAGGATCACCTATCCTGGAAACTTACGGCACAGTGACTACCTACCGTCTTCTACAATATTCAGCCTTACTCGTCAGCCATCTCACCTCCGCACTTAAGTATTTGTTATCTTATATTGCCTCCCCACCTCCACCTTGCTTCAAATTATTGTATGTTGTATAAATATGTATATACTGTTAATGTTTAGGTTAAGTATGGTTAAGGGTAAATTATAGAAAGCTGAATATTTTGTTAAGGAATTTATGGTACTTTATTATACACAACAAAAACTCACATCCTTTGTCTACCCTTTTATAGTCCGATTGTCTTTGCTTTTTTTTTGTTGTTGCCTGTTGGGATCTGGGTAGACTTTTAACTATATTCTAAATCCCCAACTCGTAACAGACTACATGTAGAAGCCAATTTTAAAAGCACGATGTATTTTGTTTTGAATGAAAATTTGATGAACGTCGTGAACGTCTCTGATGGCATTGATTTTAGGCGGTCAGTGACATTGACCTTCTCGAGCGACCACACGAGTGAAAATGTCATGGTCGTTATGAGACAAAGACGTAACTTGTTTTTTGTATTTTTTATTAATTGGAGGGAGCAAAAAATAAAACAAACAACCACTGTTCTCCATTTCATGTCTGGAAAATGAAAGTTTTCGTCAATGGTGTCTATATTTAATGTTGTGGAGTGATATATATATGCAGTATATATATATATATATATATATATATATATATATATATATATATATATATATATATATATATATATATATATATATATATATATATATAGATAGATAGATTATAAATACTATATTTAATAGTTGAACACTTTGGTTGTCTGAATAACACAAATGATTCGGTGATTTAACAACTAGCACTTTTCTACACCAAAGTGAAAGGGATTTTGTGTAAAATGTGTTTGTTGCGTCAGTGTGAGATGGGGACCGTACAGCTGTGTCAGGCGAGAGTTGGACACTTTTGTCGTAGCCCTCGACATCTCCAAAGCATTTGACAGGGTATGGTAGAAGTCTTTGCTGTCTAAACTTCCCTCTTTTGGTTTCTCTCCCCACTTTGTTTTCTCATCTCTAGCTTCCTTGAGAACCGATCCATGGCAGTTGTTGTCGAAGGATCGATCTCTCGTTCTTTCTCTACCAGTAGTGGTGCCCCACAGGGTTCTGTTCTTTCACCTACTCTCTTCCTCCTCTTTATCAATGATTTACTTCACACTACAACTATTTCTATCCATTCTTACGCTGATGATTCTACTCTCCACTCTTCTTCACATTTTACCCTTCCTCCTAACTCTCAAACTAGATCTGTTTCTAGAACTGATATCATTACTTCTATCAATGCGGATCTTTGCAGCATCTCTGAATGGGGAGATACAAACTTGGTTAAGTTCAATAGTAATAAAACTCAGTATTTACCAATTACACTCTGTAAATTAGACGATCTTCCACCAATTACATTTCAGGACTCTATCATCCTGCCAAATTCTGAAATATGTCCTGGAAATCACACATTCTTAGTATAGCTAAAGCTGCCTCACGTAAGTTGGGAATGCTGTTCAGATGCCGTAGCTACTTCACTCCTGAGCAGTTGCTCCAAGTACTGTTCTCATATCTGGGGTGGCTCTTCTTCTGTCCAACTATTAGATAGGGTGGAATCAAAGGCATTTCGTCTTATTAACTCTCCTCCTTTAGTCGACAATCTCTCTTCCCTTTCTGTTCGCCGCAATGTTGCTTCACTCTCTCCCTTTTACACGTACTTTAATGGGCAATGTTCAGTGGATTTGGCATTCTGTGTACCGCGGGCAAGGCCGTGGGCTCATAACACACGTCTGAGGAAGACATTTTAGGTCAGCTGCAGGACCATCAGCACCTGCTCCAGCCGCTCCCACGGACTGACTTCACCAGACTGGTGGACGGAAGTTACCTGACGGAACGCATAGTTCCTGCAGATGTGTCAGCCGTCATAAAAGGGTTTAAAAACAAATCACCTGGTCAAAGTCACATTAACAAGAAGATCCTTGCTCAACTCCCCGACAACATGATAGAGAGGCTTGCTCATATATGCAACGCCTGCCTCGCCTCTGGATACTTCCCTAAGATGTTCAAAATCGCCGTTATTCGCCTCATACCAAAAGCAGGGAAGCCTCCAAACAAAGTCGAAAACTTTCGACCAATATCGCTGCTAGAGGTACCTGCCAAAATCTTCGAAAAAATAGTCAACAAGCGATTGCGGATGTATCTGGAGGACGAAGACGTGCATAATCCCCGCCAGTTCGGCTTCCGCCAATACCGAGGCACATCCACTGCCATAGCTCAGGCCTACGAGCAGATCGCCAATGCCATGACTGGCCGCCTGCAGTGCAATATAGTACTGAGGGACGTCAGCAAGGCGTTTGACAAAGTTTGGCACGCAGGGCTGCAGTATAAGATCATACAACTGGGGCTACCCGAAAATCTGACTCGCCTGCTGTGCAACTTCATTATGGACCGCAGAGCCAAAATCAAGATGCAAGAACATTTTGGAGAAGAATTCTCACTATCGAGCGGCGTGCCTCAGGGCTCTTGTCTCTCACCAACCCTTTACACACTCTACACGGCTGACCTGCCACCCCCAATCGTCGGCAGCGAGTACGTCATGTATGCCGACGATGTAACACAGATCGTCACCTGCCCAGGAAGGTCCACAGCAAGGATGGCGCGACTCACTGCTCGGGCAATAGAGGAGATCTCGGAGTATGAAAATAAATGGAAAATAAAAACAAACAAAACGAAATTTGAGGTCATACCCATAGCCAAATTCAAGCCGGCCCCATTGATGATCGACGACGAAGAGATTGAGTACTCTAAACAAGGCAGGTTGCTCGGCCTCATCATTTCTCGGACGGGCATCATTCCCCACGTGAAGGACAGACTAAATAAAGCCAAAGTCGCCGCAGCCAAATTAAAACGTTTTAAATTGATGCCTGAGAAGATACAAGTTCACCTGTACAAGGCGCTGGTGAGGCCTGTGTTGGAGTACCCATCTATACCACTCGTCACACTCGGGAAGACCAGACTACAACAACTACAGAGCTTCCAAAACAAGTGTTTGAGGTCAGCCAGTGGCCAAGCGCCACCCTACCAGGAGACAGTGGAAACCATCCACCTAAGAAATAAAACAGAGGCCCTCAACTTCAGGTTCCATCGCCTAGGGAAGAAGGTTTGGGACAAGCTCCTGGACGACCCTCACAGCCCAGACCACCTACGCGGGGAAGACATCAACGGAGGGAGACCCCACGCCTGGTGGCCCCGGAGTCTGCCCGCACTACAACAACCCAACCCGCGATCCATCTATGTCCGCCACAGTGATCCACCTTAGATTAAAACTTAGATGATATAAATTCACATTTAACAAGTCACAATCAAGCGAGTCCATAACGTAATACAGTATAAGATGTTAATAAACTTGTAATTGTAAAATCAATCTAGTCATTGTCTACTAAAATAACCATTGTGCAACCTCATTCTAAATCCTAGGTTAGCTTAGTTAGCCAACAAACTCTGTAATATGTAAAACAAGGGGTGTCGTCCCCCTCTGTTTAACTCATTAAACTTCTTTTCCAACCTTTCCCCCCACGACTATATGTTGTGACTTCTCCATCCCTCATGTCTGGCTGTGCCTTGAGCCCCAGCATGCCTTCCATCCTTTCCCCACCTTAACCTAAAAAAAAAAAAAAAAAAAAAAAAAAACCACGTTCCCGTCGGTGCCCACCGTTTCTCTGTGGATGTCGGTCACACAAGAATAACCCGTTATAGTACCTCCTTCTTTCCTCACACAGGCAAACTGTGGAATGCTCTGCCTTCTTCTGTGTTTCCATACTTATACAATGTCTCACTTTAAAAAGCTGGTTTTCCGGCATCTTCGTGGTATAGATTAACGCAATATAGCCTTTTTGTTCTCTATTTTTAATTTCTTTCTGTTCTTTTATTTTCGTCCCCCAGGCCCCGTTGTGGGTCGTTGGACCTGTGTCCGGGTGGGCTAATTCCCGTAAAAAAAAAATGATAAAAAAAAAAATCCGGTAATGTTTACGTCTCTTTATTATGGCACAATGGAGTATGGTTATGATGCAGGTCCTTCACACATACTAGAATGTTAGATCAACTAGAATATCCCCCAATTTACTTAACACAATAATAATAGCAAATAAACTCAAAATATAGGCAGTCCAAAACATGGCCCACAGAAGAGCAACAAAACTCAGACCACCAAATACACAAACGGCCAGCAAATGGAAAAGATGGGGGATATCCCAGGGATGTCTGAAGGGTATTCAAATACACAAGGACCCGGATGGGCCCCCAAAACAAACATAAGGCCCTTGTCAGCAACACATAATCCAAGTGAGTTCTCACAGGCTCAATATATAGTATAGTTTCAGGATAACTTTGTTAGTCTTGTAACTAACACTCCTGACGTATGCTTTGATCAGCTGTTGTGGCGGCGCATTAAATTTCTTGAGGGTGTTGAGGATGTGAAGAAGCTTGGGTGTTGTTGTGGTGATACTAACGACGAGGTCTTGCCATGAGAGGTCGTTGGTGATGGTGACTCACAGCTGTTCACTGCCGGGATGCTGGTGTCGGCTATCGTTAGATCCGGGTAGATGAGGATTTCTTACTGGTAAATAGCTACATAACTTGGCAGTTTCGTATTTTGATGATCATGTTGCTTTCTGAGGCCCAAACTTGGAGACCCTGGGTGACTTGTTGTAGGGTGCTGGTGGTGCTTACTTCTTCGAGTGGTCACGCCTCGTAGATGGCAAAATCGTCGATGTATATTATCTAACCAGGAGCGAACACGTTGCAATGGTTTTAAATTAGACAAATTTAGATTTAGGCGCGAGATAGGTAAACGCTGGTTTGGAAATAGAGTAGTGGATGAATGGGACAACTTACCAAACATCATCATTAACTCAACGCGCTGGGTAGCTTCAAATTTAGGTTGGACAGATAATTAATGAGCGATATGGGTTGGGTGTAAATGGGGCTGCCAAGTATGGGCCAACAGGCCCGCTGCAGTTTCCTCCATGCTTATGCTTCTATGTTCAAAGTCAATATTCTTTATAATATATTCACTTTATCTTTTCATAATATTTTCCTTGTTTGATAGATATATTGTCTCTAACATGGGTCTATGAAATTATATAGACATATCTGCCATAATAAAAGAAGTCTTGAAAGTTGTGTTAACATTTGATTATACCACCGTTGTTGTAGTGTACCCGTGTTAATATAAACTTAAAGGAAAATTGTCTCCGTGATACTCAGGTGTTAAACAATTTATATTTGATTGTATCTGTAAAGCGTTAATTTGCGGTAGGTTGGTTAGGTTAGGTTGGGTTAGGTTAAGATTTACTTAAAGGCTCTGGATCAATCAAGGGCCAAAGCAGTATGAATGGGAGTGACTTGTATCTGGTCAGAATCTCTACTGAATACAGTTATGTGTCATCTCCGTCCACGAGGTACAGTATACAGCACCATACAGAGTACAGCACTCACTAGTTAGTTTGTTGTTTTCCAATGAGAAAAGCATACCATCATAATATTTTCATAATCTGATGAAATTTGCACAGTCTGGTGATTAGTGCCATCCATGTTGAGTACACAGGGAATGTTTTGTGAAATACGGATACATATTTGTTTTTATTTTATTCATAGTGTACGAAGTTTTAGCATCACGATGGTTTTTCTCTCCAAACCATTAGGAAAAAAAACTAAGTAATTTTTATTATGCTGCAATTAATCCCAAAATGGCATAACAGGCTGCAAATTGTTCTTTTTTCAAATACTGTATTCACTCTCTCTATATGAGCTTAAATTCCACTCCCTAAAACATCAACGTTAATAAACTATTACATAATAACCTGAGGTACGTCCATATAGAAAGGGTTAAGACCAAAACAAGTTGACATTCACCTTCCATCTGACGAACTCTCCACGTATTAGCTATCACCAGAAACACCAGTTTTTCTTTTACGTCAAGAAAGTAAAAAAAGCCTGATGGAATAACAGGAGAGAAACTTAGAATTTCACTTTATGGACAAAACTACAGTCAATTTTTACATGGACAAGAATTCGAAATAGACGCCTGAACTTTTTGGTACGAAGTTACTGGTCCTGTTGCTGGGCTCTCTAAAAGTAAAGGAAAACAAATAGTAGGAACACGAAACTCCGGCTACACATCATCCTGAGTGTGAGAAGCTCAGCCAATCAAGTCCCGTGAGTCAAGAGTGTATTAGAGAACCCTCTTTAGGTCTAGTGGTTCTTTAAAGTGAACCCAGGGCTCAGGGGGGTATCAGAGAACCCACTTTAGGTCGAGTGGTTCTTTAAAGTAAACCCAGGGATCAGGAGGGTGTCAGAAAACTCACTTTAGGTCAAGTGGTTCTTTAAAGTAAGCCCAGGGATCAGGAGGTGTCAGAGAACCCACTTTAGGTCGAGTGGTTCTTTAAAGTAAACCCTCGAAGAAACAGGAGAGAATAGTGAAAAAGAAAAATAACGTAAAGGTGTGGGTAAATATCGATAAGGGGCGGTGTGTGGGAGGTGTATGGCTCAGGATTTAATTTCCTCTAAAAGGGTAAAGAAGTTGGTGAGATAAACAGCACACAAGGGGATAATATTCCTTCGGTGAACAGTCATGAATATTTCAGAAAATTCAGATTGAGGGGGAATCCAACGAGAGCAATTTAAGAATTTCTTATTAGATGCAGTTATTCACATGTTTAGTTTTGGCTTCAGTAAATGGTATGGGAATGTTTGTAAATATTAGAGTTGTGTTGATCAGTACTGTAGGAGAGCGGGGTATAGGGGCTGGTGTTTAGGCTGACAGGGAATAAAACCGGAGGAAAATAATGAGGTTTGTGTGAGCTGCCTCCTCCTGGCCGACTTAATCTCAACAAAATACAAGAGACAAAATGTTTGCCAATCTGTAGGGGGACATAGTGTATTTATTTTGTTTGTCCACTAACATGAAAAGTTGATTTTTGAGGGACTCACGTATGTCAAGGTGTAGTGAAAGAAAAGGCATTGTAGTGGATTCACGCCTTAATATCACTCCAGATATGACTGCCTCGCTATCGTATTAAAGTTAAAATTTAAAGAGAATACGAGTGAAATTAAACCGAGTCGTCGTTGCTGGCCTTAAAATATTAATTTGTCCCCGAGGAACAGCTGCCAGTGACACCTCGACTGTCGGGTTGTTTGGTGGAGTGGAAGACTGAAAGTTTGCAGACGTTTGACTGAAGTTTGTCCAAATAACATATATATATATATATATATATAGTATATGTAAATAATGAATTATGTAAATAGACTCAGGAGTGCGTGGCAGTCAGAAGGAGAAAAAATTACGCATCATTAAAAATGCCCAATTTTGTGTTTGGACCACTGTTGCCCCAGCGATGTCATGGAGGACTGAACAGAGGAGAAATTAGTGACACCTTTTATTTTGATCTCTAAATTTTATTCATTCTCTCTTGTTATCACACCGAGTCACATCCACAGTGTAAACAACAGCCCCAGCAGTAACACACAAAAATTCACAATCAGCCAAATTAAAATAATATTTATAAGCTTGTGAACTCTCTGTTCATATACTCACACACACTATGAACACAACACAACACAACAGATTAGGAAACATAACAAGAAATATGTTCAATTTAATGTAATTAATTTTACATTTATGGCGCATATTTCTTTCCGTTAAAGGTTATGAAAGTGTTAATGGCAGATCTTTCCCGAAAATTCGTTTGAAATGAAATTTATTTTGTCGGTTGGGTTTTAAAGATTATTAATGTACATAATTAATAATTAATTAATTATTAATGCAAGCCCTCTAAATCGAGGATGGCCGGCCCAAGGGCCACCTAGGCGTGAATTCGTTTAAGGTGTAGAAGCTGTCGCCAACACCACAACCACACCCTAAGTTAACGAGCTGCATGTCCCAGTGTCAAGGAATAGTCCGATAAGACCGGACAGCTCGCCAACTGCACTAGCGAACCATTATCCCGGAATACGATCCGCAAATCGATTAACATCCAGGTTCCCAATTACTGCTGGGTGGACAGAGGCAAATGGCGTAAAGAAATTTGCCCATAGTTTCACCCTGCCTGAGGATCGAACTCGAGTCCGCTCGCTTGCTAGGCGAGGTACATACATACATACATAAATATACAGTATGTGCTAACAGTCATCAAACATTTCTTAACTTTTCTTATTTACATGTAAAGTGAGAACACGCGGGCAGTTCACCTTGCCTGGCGGGAAACTGTTACCTGAAGAAAAAAAAAATAAGTGAGGCGAGGTGGACGTGTTGCTTCCCATAAACAAATTGCAGCAGAACTTGAGCATCATCAGTGACACAACCATCAACAGAACTTAATCTGATATAGACCCTGACCACGACCTATCATCACGACAGGGTGAATATGGAACTAGTGATGCCTTGACTGTCAAATGAGTGTTAGTCATCCCTGGACACACACTATCTCAGGTCATCGTTTACTATGGCACATGCAACGCCATACTTGTTATCAATGCGCGAACCGGTATCATGGCAAAAGTTGGTTAATTTGGGCATTGTTTACATCAAAAGTTTATTATGTGGATACTTGTTATATATCGATCTGTTCTCTCATTTTCTCCATCAGGGTTTCGAGGCTTCAGTTGTGTTTATCTTAGTCTACAGTTCAGTTTCCCTTTTTCTTTTGACATATTTGTTGAATTCTGCTTCACTTTATTTCAGAATCATCAAATTGTTCACAAAACCCTAAACCATCTCCTGAATGCAATTTCAATATGGATTATGTTTATTCTTAAACTTTCTAAGTAAATTACAAGTTCTTTTTTCTCGCTTTTCCTCGCAAGTCTCATTGGGTTGAAAGCAATATCCAATAGGGAGCGGCGGGATGTAGTTTTCACTTCTCCTGACAGGTGGCACTATGCTCAGGTCTATCAGCCAAACCTACACACACACACACACTGCGACAATCTCACACCCTCTTCTAGGACTCACAAGAGGATGTATAGTCAGCCCATAGGCCCATTATTTCAGAGGAGACTGAAATAACAGCTTCTGTTAACAGAGAGATTAAATGTTAAACACAGACCCTTACCTTACTTCTGGCTAACAATCTCATGACAGCTGACAGGTGTTTATTTTAATACCACTGTTCCCATTAAAACTGGTTTAATAAAAAACACAGCTTTAAGAAATACAACAAAATATATTTAACAATAAAATATAATGAATATGTGCTCTCCATCCATGTACATACAAAAGACCACAAATCAATTCACTCAAAATAATGTTATCTCCATCAAATACAATGCTCTCTCTCTACTTTACTTTACGTTTTGTTTTACTACAATACTTTTAAGACTATAATGAACATATTACACTTTAGTTAACACCATAATTATTCATGATTGCCCAGATAATAATAAATAAATGTGCACCACACAAGCTTGACCCTTCTATCCTCTTCAACTAGCTACAGAGTGAGTCGCCAAAACAAAAATGTTCCAATACTTTCTTGTTTCCTCAACATATAATTTATAATTTTTCTTATACTTCACACCTGCTTCTTACAGTCTTTCATAACTGTACAAAATATAAAAATACATTCTACAAAGTTTACATAATGAAACAAATACTAGTATACATACTAATATAAAATAATCAAGACATTTTTATAAGTCTCTACCTAACGCTTGGAATTTCGACTCTAAAGAAAAACTGGACACAATAGAAACTAAATACAACGGGTAACTGAAACAAATATTGAGGGAAAGGGGAGGTGACCGTAACAACACACACACACACCTCTACGGCTACCTGCCAAGGCTGACTTTAACACATCATACGTTTGTCTTGACCTAACCTAACCTAACCTAACCTAACCTAAGTATCTTGTAAACCGCACGCTATAGTAGCACCGACTTTACTCTCTCCGGATGCCAAACGTATTTCATTATTTCATCCCAAATAAGTTGCCTATCAATCCTATCAAGATTAGGAGGTTTTTATATTACTCCTGTGATTATTTTTCCCTACCATCAGTTAATTCTATCCAAATTGTTTCTGTATTCAATTTAGTTTTTATTTCCTTATTAATTTCACACTTTCAAATTATCCCTAACATAGACTGGTACCCCGCTCCCATTCCTAATCTTCCTTTCAGTATGAAATAATTTATAACCTTTGTTTTCTTCTTGAGAAAATCACAGTAAATTACTAAGTTCGGCTAACTTATATATATATATATATATATATATATATATATATATATATATATATATATATATATATATATATATATATATATATATATATATATATATATATATATATATATATATATATATATATATATATATATATATATATATATATATATATATATATATATATATATATATATATATATATAATACAACATGGTATATAAACGTACCCGATACTCACTTATTCCTCCACATCTCCAGAATGAATATCTACAGCAGACTCCCGAGAGCCGAGAAACTAAACGTATCTCGTCCACGAGGAGAGACATATTTACTTGATTTCAAAATTTACATCACAAATTCTCGGGAATCTCAAAGTGCATCACCGGCGAGAGAAAATATGCGGCACCACCTCCCAAGACCCAAAAATAATCTCCCGGAGAAGAAAATGTGAACCCCTGAGGGAGGAAACAAACGACCTGCCCCCATCAGGTACACTCTTCTTTCTCTCCTCCTCACTAGGTACCCGCGCAGCCTCTCTCTCTCTCTCTCTTTTTTTTTTGTAGAGATAGAGAGGGTGAACGAAGATTAGAGGTGGAGGAAGGAAGTTATAGTTCGGAAATTGAAGAAATTTAGGAGGAGGTAGGAGGAGCCAGGCTTAACCGCTTTGCTGTGGGTTAGCTAAGCTAATAGTGTATTAGGTTTGTGTTATGGGTTAGTTAGTGTCCGTCGGTACAGGCACTAGACAGCCTAAAGTTATCCCATATATGGGTGTTTTGAAGGCCTTATTTCATATTCCGCCGACCCTGCTGGCGGATGTTGGTCTAGGGAGGTTGTCTATTGCCTAACCGTGTAAAGTGGGGTGGTAATGGACCTTTTGATATTTGGCAACTTTTTGGGAGCCATGTATGGTTGTTGTCCTTGTCTGGTGGGAGTCTTTGACGAATCTCAGGGCTTCATTTTGGACCACCTGTAATTTTAATAACTGGGTGGTGCTCATAGTATGAAGAGGTACTGCTGGGTAAGTTAATATCGGTATGATAAGTGATGTCACCAGCCGGAGTTTTATATTCTCAGGAAGCGCGTTAAAGCGGTATAGTTTTTTTTTCAGCTCTCTTCTTGCCTTTTCTTTCCTGGTGTGGACATGGTGGGAGTAACCTTTCGTGGATATATGCAGGCCCAGGAGGGTGCCTCTGCTTTTGTATTCTATCTGGGCATTGTTGGTTACTAATGGATGGGTTTTCTTTCTGCATAACGGTA
>NW_024734365.1:0-4715 GCF_018991925.1 Homarus americanus | reverse complement strand
AGCACCTTAGCTTTCGTCTTTATTCAAGACATCTTCAGAGGCAATTGGATTACATGGACAGAGAGAGGCTTAAATATACAGGGTGACCTTATTAAACATGAGGTCAGGTCATAATGATGTCATCCACTAATCCCAACACCAACACACGAGATTATTTCCACTTGGACAAAATCCTACCATATTTTCCATCGGGCAATGTAGGAACATCGTGAAGAACATCATATATTTCCCCTTAAAGAAATAACAGTTATATCAGAGTTTAGAAAAGCTGAGGACAATAGCCACCAGTGCCTGAGGTATATTATACTTTGTGTAGAAGGCAACCGACCTTATCATTTATCAAAGAACAGTACGGTCAACAGCTCTTTGCTAACCCTTTACCACGTTATGTCACGCTTAGAAAAACTGTGACCAGCTTGAGTTCTACCCGCAGTGGCGCCGCTCTTATTTTAGGAGTACCTTATAACAGTGACGAGCATTAAGGGTTTCTTGCAGAGGTCCTGAATACACAGTGGACAAACTGATGCATAAGAAAATAGGAGTCTGCAATAGGCCGGTTGGCATGTGCATGGCAGCTTCTGTCGAGAGTTACTACCACTCTCTATCATCCATGAATCTATCTAGCCTCTTATAACTTTCCAGCGTTCCAGCACTTACTACAAAGTTGCTAAGCTTGTTCCACTCGTCTACCACCCTATTTGTGAACCAATTCCTCCCTATCTCCCTCCTAAACCTAAACTTATCCAACTTAAATCCGTTGCTACGAGTCCTATCCTGCTCGGATATTATAAGAACTTTATCTATATCCCCTTTATTGATTCCTTTCACCCACTTAAATACTTCTATCATATCTCCCTGCACTCTTCGTCTTTCTAGGGAATGCAAGTTTAGTTTCTTTAACCTATCTTGATATGGAAGGATTCTAAGTCCTGGAATCATTTTTGTCATCCTTCGCTGCACCGACTCCGGTAAATTGATATCCATTCCATAATAAGGGCACCAGAACTGAACCGCATAATCAGGTGCGGCCTGACGAGCGCAAGATATAGTTGCAATAAGACCTCTGCACTCTTATTACTTACACTTCTAGATATAAAACCTAATACTTAGTTTGCCTTATTTCGAACATTAACGCACTGTTTTCTAGGCAGTAGGTCCGGGCTTACAAGTACATGAACCCCTAAGTCTCTCTGGGTGACTTCTCTCGAGATATTAATGCTGTATACATTGATATTTATTTCTTCCAATATTAAGTACGCTGCACTTGCTGGTGTTGAATTTTTATTTGCCATTTTTCTAACCACTCCTGCAGTTAATTTAAATCCTCCTGTAGTATATTTGCATCCTGCCCTGAATTAATCTGCCACCCTATTTTGGTGTCATTCGCAAATTTGCTTGTCGTCACTGCTGATCCCAGTATCTAGATCGTTTATGTAGATTATGAACAAGAGTAGGCCCAGTACTGACCCCTGGGGAACCCCACTAGTTACACAGCCCCACTCGGATTTAAAACCATCTACGCTGACCCTCTGTGTTCTATCGGTGAGCCATGATTTTATCGGTTGTCTTTCCTCGATACCGCCAGCATGGCTTTTCTCAAGCCTCTGGTACTCCTCAAAATGCTTTTCCCTTTCTGAGGTCTAAAGTAAAGTATACACTCATAATTTTCGTCCATATCCTGCTTCCTCAAAGACTTTCTAAAAGTCGGTAGATTTGGTGAACAAATTTTCCTTTGTATGCAAACCCATGTTGAGAGTCGTAGATTAATTTGCTTTTCTCTAAATGCGATTGGATGCTATTTGCTATAAATGATTCAAGAAACTTCCCCACTACTGACGTCAAACTGATCGGCCGGTAATATGACGCCGATGCTCTTTCTCCCTTTTTGAATATGGGTACTACATTTGCCTGTTTCCACAAGTCTGGCACAACTCCCGTGTCTAATGATTTTGTAAATAAATTTACAAGGGGTCCGCTAATCTGTTCCCTACACTCTTTCCAGACTCGAGGGAAAATTTCATCCGGCCCTGTGGATTTTGTCTTCTTTAATTTATTTATCCTCTTAAGAACATCCTCTTTTCTGATAGTGATATTCTTTAATTTCTCTTCTTCCTTTCCCCTAAATATCAGTTCCACCTCTGGAATTTCCTCGCAAATTTCTTCTGTGAAAACTGATAAAAAGTAGCTGTTCAATACTTTGCTTATTTCTTCACTGCCATTGATCACTTCCTCCCTCCCTGACTTTAAAGGCCCAACTTTGTCCTTGACCTTTGTTCTATATACCTGGAAAAATCCTTTGGGATTCGCCTTGGATTCTCTTGCTATTCTGATTTCATAGTCTCTCTTTGCTTTCCTTACATTTTCTTAACATTCCTAGATAGTTCATTTTACCTATTTCTGAGCTGCTCCTCCCCTCCCTTTAATTTCTTATAAATTCCTTTCTTTATTCATATGTCATGTTTAAGTTTTCTGGTCATCCACCTTGGCTCATTCTTATTTGACCTAATTTTTCTGTATGGTATATTTTGTTCTTGTGCTTTACGTAGTATACTAGTGAATATATTATAGTCATGATCAATTGTTGTGTCATCTGTGACCTCACCCTTTCCTACTGGGGACTGACCTGACTGTTCCCAGGTGACCTCACCTAGGTACCTTCTGCTTCCCCCTGATGATCCATAACCTTGAATGTTTGGGACTCTGACCATATTGTCATTGTTTTCATTGTCCCAATTTTAGGGTGAACCTGATTTCTTTGTAGTCACTGTTACCTAGTTCTTCCCCTCCTGTGATATCTCTGATAATATTTTCTTTATTTGTTAATACTAGGTCTAATATATTGTCACCTCTAGTAGGTTCTGCAATTAGTTGTTTCAAAAAATTGTCCTGTACTGCATCTAGGAAGTCTTCAGATTCATTGTCACCTACAATGTTGTCCCAGTCAATATTTCTGAAGTTGAAATCCCCCATAATGCACAGGTTGTTATATTTTGCTGCCCTACTCATTTCCTGCCATATGGGCTGAGCTGCTTCTTTCCCAGGGGGGGGGGGCCTGTAAATCGGTTCCTATTTCACCCTTTATTGAATTATTAATACTACATTTTAATGTATCCTTGACGAAGAGTGTGCCCCCTCCCCCCTTCCTACCCTCCCTGTCCTTGTGAAAAAGGTTGTAACCTTCTATGTGGTACTCTGACAAAAAAATTTTGCTCGCCGGATTCATCCAAGTTTCGGTGATTGCTATGACGTCTACATTCTCGGTACATACAACCGCTCCCAGCAAGTCTTTTTTATTTCTAACGCTCCTACTGTTTGTATAGTATACATTTAAACCTACCCTTCCCTGGTCCTGTTTTACCTCTTGTCCTGAGTAACCAATTTAATTCCCAGGACCTGCTTGTTTTGACTCCCACTCACCCCGACCCCTCTCTACTGGCGAACCCCCCCTCCTCCTCTTTGGAGTGACAATTTCACGCTCCAGGGATGCAGACAACGTCCTTATCCCCGCACAAGACAAGTGTACTAAGTCACGACTGTACAGGTAGTCGTTGCCATAGAATCGTTGCCAGTTACCAATGAATGCCCAACCATTGTTTGCACAATGTTTTTCTAATCGGCAATTTATAGCAATTGCCCTGGACAGCCATTCATGACCAACCCCTCTTTTAGGCAAAACCCCACATACTATCGGGATCCCTCCCCTCCCCTATCTCTAATCTTCCCCAGCGCCTCCCTATACCTCTTGAAAAGTTCCTCACTCCTAACCTTTCCTATGTCGTTTCCTCCCACACTAAGACACACTACTGGATTGGTACTCTCCCCTGACAAAACCCTATCCTCTCAGCTACATGCCCTATCCCAGCCCCAGGAAAACACACCCTATTCCTACGTTTCCTATCTTTCACAAAAAGTCCTATCTAAAAACCTCACCTGGCTGTCCCCAACTACCACGACCTTACCACTGGGCAGTGGGCAGGGTTTGTACAACTGCCCTTTCCTCTCCTTGCACCACACCGTCCTGCTTCTTCTCTTCCTCACCAGCTTCCTCCAACACCTGGTAGGGGTTACCGCACTCCACATCCTGGTCAGCTTTCCTGAGTCTGACCCTAGTCCCCTTGGAGACAACCACTCTTCACGCCTGCTCCTCCTTTGCAGGTGTCCTGCTAGGCAGGACACCTACCTGAAGGAGTTCAGTCCTGAGGGCTTCTTTCTCACCCTTATTAATGCTGACATCTAGTGGCTGTAACTGGAAAGTCAGGCCACCAGGAATTACTGCCAGCTGTGTGTTTAGCCTTTTGGTGTTTTCAGTCGTGTGAGCACTAAACTGATCCCAAACTAGCAGTGAATTCTTTGGTAGCAGGCCACCAGGACGCTTGGACCACACTTTATCCAACCATACCTTGACACCTCCATCCATCCCTTGGGTTGTACAATGACATGAATTCCAGTTTTTCCTTCGGTAATGTTTTTCTATTGAAAATTAACAGAGGCGGTAGTTTGGTCCCATTGGCACAGCAAGCTAAAACTACCGTGTAGTGAGTCTTTTCGTGTCCAGTGATTTTAACAATCACCGATTTCATCCCTCTTACATTTACACTTTTATTAGATGGCATATCAAAAGTCAAAGGTACTTCGTCCATATTCCCAATTTGACTGAGTTCGGGACAACTCTGTTTCCTAACGTCAATAATAAATTTATGGAAATCGAATATTTT
>NW_024734364.1:0-48303 GCF_018991925.1 Homarus americanus | reverse complement strand
ATCCAGTGCTTTCGTTCAGTTGCAGCTTGTTGTTGGGTGTAACTGGGAGTGTCGGAGGTGTGGCTGGGAGTGTCGGAGGTGTAACCTAGGGTCTCTGAGGGCGTGCCTGGGAGGTCAGGAGTGTACCTGGGATTGTCAGAGTGTGCTTGGCAGTGTCAGAGGTATGCCTGGGGTGTTTGAGGTGTGCCTGGGAGTGTCCGGAGGTGTGCCTGGGGAATGTCAGAGGTGTGCCTGGGGTGTCAAGGTGTGCCTGGGAGATGTCAGTGGCGTGCCTGGGAGTGTCATTCATGTACCTGGGAGTGTTGGGGGTGTGCCTGGAAGTGTCAGGGCTGGGAAGTGTCAGGGTGTGCCTGGGGTGACAGCGGTGTGCCTGGGGGTGCCAGAGGTGTACCTGGGGAGTGTCAGAGGTGTAACTGGGGAGTGTCGGAGGTGTGCCTGGGGGTGTCAAGTTATGCTTGGGGTGTCAGAGGTGTGGCTAGTGTCAGAGGTGTGCCAGTGTCAGAGGAGTGCACCTGGGAGCATCAGAGTGCTGGGTGTGTCATGAGGTGTGCCTGGGAGCAGGGTGTACCTGGGGAGTGTCAAATGTGTGCCTGGGGTGTCAGGGGTGTAACTGGGGGAGGTGGTGTGCCTGGTGTGGGGTGTGCCTGGGGTGTCAGGGTGTGCCTGGGGCATGAGAGAATGCCTGGGGTGTCAGAGATGTGCCTGGGAGTGTGAGGTGTGCCTGGAGTGTGGTGGAGTCCTGGGGTGTCAGTGGGGTGTGCCTGGGGTGTCGTTGGTGTGCACCTGGAGTGTCAGAGGTGTCCTTGGGAGTGTCAGAGGTGTGCCTGGGGTGTCAGAGGTGTTACTGGGAGTGTCAGTTTTGTGCCTGGAGTGTCAGAGGTGTACCTGGGAGTGTCAGAGGTGTGCCTGGGAGTGTCAGAGGTGCCTGGGAGCATGGGAGAACCGAGTGTTAGAATGTACCTGGGAGTGTCAGAGGTGTGCCTGAGTGTCAGAGTGTCTGGGGAGTGTCAGTGGTGTACCTGGGAGTGTCATTGGTGTGAACTGGGGTGTCAGAGGTGTACCTGGGAGTGTCATGGGTGTGCCTGGGTGTCAGGGTGTGCACCGGAGTGTCAGGGTGTGCCTGGGGTGTCAGTGGTGTGCCTGGGGTGTCGTTGAGGTTCCTGGGGAGTGTCAGAGGGTGTGCCTGGGGTGTCTGAGGTGTGCCTGGGGGTGTCAGAGGTGTGCCTGGGGTGCCAGAGGTGCACTTGGGTGTCAGGTGCACCTGGGGTGTCTGGAGATGTGCCTGGGGGTCTCTGAGGTGTGGGAGTGTCTGGGGTGTGGGAGTGTCTGAGGTGTGCCTGGGGAGTGTCAGAGATGTTCCTGAGATGTGACAGGTGTGCCTGGGGTGTCAGAGGTGTGCCTGAGTGTCAGAGGGTACCTGGGAGCATCAGAGGAGTGCCCTGGGGTGGCAGGGGGTGTGACTGGGGAGTGTCAGGAGGTGTAACTGGGGAGTGTCAAAGGTGTGCCTGGGAGTGTCAGGGTGTACCTGGAGTGTCAGCGGTGTGCCTGGGAGTGTCAGGGGTACCTGGAAGTGTCAGGGAGTATCTGGGAGTGTCGGAGGTGTAACTGGGAGTGTCAGGAGGTGTAACTGGGAGTGTCTGGTGGCCTAGTGTCAGGGGTGTGCCTGAGAGTGTGTCCAAGGTGTTCCTGGCAGTGTCAGAGGTGTGCCTGGGAGTGTTTGAGTGTGCCGGGGTGTGTGGGGAGTGTGCCTGGGAATGTCAGGGTGTGCCTGGAGTGTCGGAGGTGTGCCTGGGGTGTCTGGAGGTGTGCTTGGGGTGTCAGAGGTGTGCCTGGAGTGTCAGGGTTGCCTGGGGTTTAGAGTGTGCTGGGAGTGTCATGGGTGTACCTGGGGAGTGTCAGGGTTTACCTGGGAGTATCAGAGGTGTGCCTGGGATTGTCAGGGGTTTACCTCAGTGTCAGAGGTGTGCCTGGGAGTGTCAGGGGGTGTAACTGGGGAGTGTCGGAGGTGTAACTGGGAGTGTCAAAAGTGAACCTGGGAGTGTCAGAGGTGTGCCTGGGTGTCAGCGGTGTGCCTGGGAGTGTCAGGGGTGTGCCTGGGAGTGTTGGGGGGTGCCTGGAAGTGTCAGGGTGTGGCTGGGAGTGGGTGTGCCTGGGGAGTGTGAGGTGTACCTGGGGAGTGTCATGGGTGTGCCTGGGGTGTCAGAGGTGTGCCTGGGGTATCAGAGTGTGCCTGGGATTGTCAGGGGTTTTCCTGGGAGTGTCAGAGGTGTACCTGGGAGTGTCAGGGTGAAACTGGGAGTGTTGGAGTGCTGGGAGTGTGTCAAGTGTACCTAGGGTGTCAGAGGTGTGCCTGGAGTGTCAGAGGTGTACCTGAGAGTGTCTGGGTGTGCCTGGGAGTGTCAGAGGTGTACCTGGGGTATCAGAGGTGTGCCTGGGATTGTCAGAGGTTTACCTGGGAGTGTCAGAGTGTGCCTGGGGTGTCAGGGGTGTGACTGGGAGTGTTGGAGGTGTGGCAAGTGTCAAAGTGTGCCTGGGAGTGTCAGAGGTGTGCCTGGGGAGTGTCAGCGGTGTGCCTGGGGAGTGTCAGGGGTGTACCTGGGAGTTTCAGGGGGTGCCTGGAAGTGTCAGGGGTGTGAACTGGGAGTGAGGTGTAACTGGGGTGTCAGGGTGTGCCTGGCAGTATCAGGCATGCCGGGAGTTTGAGGTGCCTGGGGTGTGGGCGTGTGCCGAATGTCAGAGGTGTGCCTGGGAGTGTCAGAGGTGTGCCGAGATGTCAGTGTTTTGCCTGGGTGTGTCATGTGCCTGGGGTGTCAGGAGGTGTGCCTGGAAGTGTCAGGGCTGGAAGTGTCAGAGGTGTGCCTGGGGTGACAGCGGTGTGCCTGGGAGTGTCAGAGGTGTGCCTGGGAGTGTCAGAGGGTGTAACTGGGAGATCAGTGGTGTGCCTGGGTGTAATCATGTACCTGGGGGTGAGGAGGTGCCTGGGAATGTCAGAGGTGTGCCTGGTGTCAGAGGTGTGCCTGGAAGATGTCAGTGGTGTGCCTGGGGTGTCATTCATGTGCCAGTGTCAGAGGTGTGCCTGGGAGTGACAGAGGTGTGCCTGGGGAGTGTCAGGGGTGTGACTGGGAGTGTCAGGTGTAACACAGGAGTGTCAGAAGTGTGCCTGGGAGTGTCAGAGGTGTGCCTGGGAGTGTCATTCCTGGCCTGGGGTGTCAGAGGTGTGCCTGGAAGTGTCAGGACTGGAGGTGTCAAGGTGTATCTGGGGAGTGACAGCGGTGTGCCTGGAGTGTCAGTGGTGTGCCTGGGGTATCAGAGGGTGTGCCTGGGATTGTCAGAGGTTTACCTGGGAGTGTCAGAGGTGTGCCTCGGGGAGTGTCAGAGGTGTGCCTGGAGTGTCTGAGGGGTGTGCCTGGGGGTGTCAGAGGTGTGCCTGGGAGGCAGAGGTGCACTTGGGAGTGTCAGGGGTGCACCTGGGGTGTCTGAGATGTTGCAAGTCTCTGAGGTGAACCTGGGAGTTTCTGGGGTGTGCCTGGGCGTGTCTGGGGTGTGCCTGGGGTGTCAGAGGTGTTCCTGAGATGTAACATAGGTGTGCCTGGGAGTGTCAGA
Organism: Homarus americanus; assembly: GCF_018991925.1. NCBI lineage: Eukaryota > Metazoa > Arthropoda > Malacostraca > Decapoda > Nephropidae > Homarus > Homarus americanus. The sequence goes on along the minus strand of NW_024734364.1, from coordinate 44,700 downwards.
GGTGTGCCTGGGAGTGTCAGAGGAGTGCCAGGGCATCAGAGGAGTGCCTGGGAGTGTCAGGGTGTGACTGGGAGTGTTGGAGGTGTAACTGGGAGTGTCAAAGGTGTGCCTGGGGGTGCAGAGGTGTGCCTGGGAGTGTCAGCGTGTGCCTGGGAGTGTCAGGGGGTACCTGGAAGTGTCAGGGTGGAACTGGGGGGTGTCGGAGTGTAACTGGGAGTGTCAGGAGGTGTGACTGGAGTGTCTGAGGTGTGCCTGGGAGTGTCAGAAGTGTGCCTGAGAGTGTCAGAGGTGTTCCTGCCAGTGTCAGAGGTATGCATGGGAGTGTCTGGGGTGTGCCTGGGGTGTGGTAGGTGTGCCTGGGGAATGTCAGAGGTGTGCCTGGGAGTGTCAGAGGTGTGCTGGGGTGTCTGGTGTGCTTGGGAGTGTCAGAGGTGTGCCTGGGGAGTGTCAGAGGTGTGCCTGGGGGTGCAGAGGTGTGCCTGGGAGTGTCATGGGTGTGCCTGGGGAGTGTCAGAGGTGTACCTGGGGAGTATCAGAGGTGTGCCTGGGATTGTCAGAGGTTTACCTGGGGTGTCAGAGGTGTGCCTGGGAGTGTCAGGGGTGTAACTGGGAGTGTCGGAGGTGTAACTGGGAGTGTCAAAGTGTGCCTGGGAGTGTCAGAGGTGTGCCTGGGGTGTCAGCGGTGTGCCTGGGAGTGTCAGGGGTGTGCCTGGGAGTGTCAGGGGGTACCTGGAAGTGTCAGGGGTGTGGCTGGGGATGTCGGAGGTGTGCCTGGGAGTGTCAGAGGTGTGCCTGAGAGTGTCATGGGTGTGCCGGGGTGTCAGAGGTGTGCCTGGGGTATCAGTGTACCTGGGATTGTCAGAGGTTTTCCTAAGTGTCAGAGGTGTGCCTGGAGTGTCAGGGGTGTAACTGGGAGTGTTGGAGGTGTAACTGGGAGTGTCAAAGTGTACCTGGGAGTGTCAGAGGTGTGCCTGAGTGTCAGAGGTGTGCCTAGAGTGTCATGGGTGTACCTGGTCAGAGGTGTACCTGAGTATCAGAGGTGTGCCTGGGATTGTCAGAGGTTTACCTGGGGAGTGTCAGAGTGTGCCTGGGAGTGTCAGGGTGTAACTGGGAGTGTTGGAGGTGTAACTGGAGTGTCAAAGTGTGCCTGGGAGTGTCAGAGGTGTACCTGGGAGTGTCAGCGTGTACCTGGGTGTCAGGGGTGTACCTGGGAGTCTCAGGGGTACCTGGAGTGTCAGGGTGTAACTGGGAGTGTCAGGAGGTGTGACTGGGAGCGTCAGAGGTGTACCTGGCAGTGTCAGAGGTATACCTGGGGAGTGTTTGAGGTGTGCCTGGAGGTGTGGGAGATGTACCTGGGAATGTCAGAGGTGTGCCTGGGGTGTCAGAGGTGTGCCTGGGAGATGTCAGTGGTGTGCCTGGGTGTCATTGATGTGCCTGGGGTGTCAGGGGTGTGCCTGGAGTGTCAGGGCTGAAAGTGTCAGAGAACATGCCTGGGAGAGGTGTGCCTGGAGGTGTCAGAGGTGTAACTGGGAGATGTCAGTGGTGTACCTGGGAGTGTAATTCATGTGCCTGGGAGTGACGGGAGGTGTGCCTGGGAATGTCAGAGGTGCTGGGAGTGTCAGGGTGTGCCTGGAAGATGTCAGTGGTGTGCCTGGGGTGTCATTCATGTGCCTGGGAGTGTCAAGGGTGTGCCTGGGGAGTGTCTGGGTGTGCAGAGTGTATGAGGTGTGCCTGGGGTGTCAGATGTGTGCCAGGGAGTGTCAGAGGTGTGCCGAGTGTCAGAGGTGTGCCTGAAGGGTGTCAGAGGTGTGCAAGGTATCAGGGGTGTGATCTGGGAGTGTTTGAGGGGTGGGAGTGTCAGAGGTGTGACCTGGGAGTGTCAGAGGTGTGCCTGGGGTGTGTCAGAGGTGTGCCTGGGGGTGTCATGGGTGTGCCTGGGGTGTCAGAGGTGTGCCTGGGGTATCAGAGGTGTGCCTGGGATTGTCAGAGGTTGCCTGGGAGTGTCAGGAGGTGTGCCTCCGGAGTGTGGGGAACTGGTGGGGAGTGTGGGTGTGCTGGTGTCAAATGTGTGACCTGGGGTGTCAGGGGTGTGCCTGGGTATGCCGTGCCTGGGATGTCAGGGGTGTATCTGGGAGTGTCAGGGCACGTGTCAGGGGTGTAACTGGGAGGTCGGAGGTGTAACTGGGGTCTCTGAGGCGTGCCTGGGAGGTCAGAGGTGTGCCTGGGATTGTCAGAGGTGTGCCTGGCAGTGTCAGAGAATACCTGGAATGTTTGGGGTGTTCCTGGGGTGTCGGAGGTGTGCCTGGGAATGTCAGAGGTGTGCCTGGGGTGTCAGAGGTGTGCCTGGGAGATGTCAGTGGCAGGAACCTGGGGAGTGGGGTGTGCCTGGAAGTGTCAGGGGCTGGAGTGTCAGAGGTGTACCTGGGGTGACAGCGGTGTGCAGGGAGATGTCAGTGGCGTGCCTGGGAGTGTCATTCATGTAACTGGGTGTCAGAGGAGTGTGCCTGGGAGTGTCAGAGGTGTGACTGGAGTGTCGGAGGTGTACCTGGGAGTGTCAGGGGTGTTTGGGAGTGTCTGGGGTGTGCCTGTGTCAGGGTGTGCCTGGGAGTGTCAGAGGTACCTGGGAGCATCAGAGGAGTTCCTGGGTGTGTCAGAGGTGTGCCTGGGGTGACAGCGGTGTGCCTGGGAGTGTCAGAGGTGTACCTGGGGTGTCAGAGGTGTAACTGGGAGTGTCGGAGGTGTGCCTGGGAGTGTCAGAGGGTACCTGGGAGCATGAGAGGGTACCTGGGGGTGTCTGAGGTGGCACCTGGAGTGTCAGTTTTGTACCTGGGAGTGTCAGGTGTGCCTGGGGGTGTCAGAGGTGTGCCTGGGGTGTCAGAGGAGTACCTGGGGAGCAGAGAGGAGTGCACAGTGTCAGAGATGTGCCTGGGGTGTCAGAGGTGTGCCTGGGGGTGTCAGAGGTGTGCCTGGGGTTGTCAGTGTGTGTGCCTGGGGTGTGTTGGTGTACCTGGGAGTGTCAGAGTGTGCCTGGGGTGTCTGGTGTGTGGGGTGTCAGAGGTGTGCCTGGGGTGTCAGGGTGGCCTGGGAGTGTCAGAGGTGTGCCTGGAGTGTCATGGGTGTGCCTGGGGAGTGTCAGAGGTGTGCCTGGGAGTATCAGAGGTGTACCTGGGATTGTCAGAGGTTTGACCTGGGAGTGTCAGTGTGCCTGGGAGTGTCAGGGTGTGCCTGGGAGTGTCTGAGGTGTACCTGGTGTGTGGAGGTGTGCCTGGGGAGTGTCAGAGGTGCACTTGGGAGTGTCAGGGTGCACCAGTGTCTGAGATGTGCCTGGGGTCTCTGGGGTGTGCCGGTGTGCATGGGGTGTGCCTGGGGGTGTCTGGGGTGTGCCTGGGGAGTGTCAGAGGTGTTCTCAAGATGTGACATAGGTGTGCCGAGTGTCAGAGGTGTGTACCTAGTGTCAGAGGTACCTGGGATCAGAGGGTACCTGGAGTATCAAGGGGTGTAACTGGGGAGTGTCGGAGGTGTAACTGTGAGTGTCAAAGTGTACATGGGTGTGATCTGAGGAGTGTCAGCGGTGTACCTGGGAGTGTCGGGGTGTGCCTGGAGTGTCAGTGGGGTGCCTGGAAGTGTCAGGGGTGTAACTGGGAGTGTCGGAGGTGTAACTGGGGTGTCGGAGGTCTGACTGGGAGTGTCTGAGGGGTTGCCTGGGGAGTGTCAGAGGTGTGCCTGAGGAGTCAGAGGTGTGCCTGGGAGTGTCAGGGGTGTGCCTAGTCAGGGTGCCTGGAAGTGTCAGGGGTGTGCCTGGGAATGTCAGAGGTGTGCCTGGGGTGTCAGAGGTGTGCCTGGGAGATGTCAGTGGTGTGCCTGGGAGTGTCATTCATGTGCCTGGGGGTGTCAGGGTGTGCCTGGAGTGTCAGGGCTGGTGTCAGAGGGTGCCTGGAGTGTCAGAGGTGTAACTGGGGAGATGTCAGTGGTGTGACTGGGGTGTCATTCATGTACCTGGGAGTGTCGGAGGTGTACCTGGGAATGTCAGAGGTGTACCTGGGGTGTCAGGGGTGTGCCTGGGGAATGTCTGAGGTGTGCCTGGGGAGTGTCTGAGGTTGTGCCGGGGTGTCAGAAGTGCCAGGGGTGTAACAGGAGAACCTGGGGAGTGTGAGATGTGCCTGGGAGTGTCAGAGGTGTACCTAGGATTTATCGGACGTGTACATGGGAGTGTCAGAGGTGTGCCTGAGATGTCAGTGTGCCTGGGGAGTGTCATTCTTGTGCCTGGGGATTGTCAGAGGTGTGCCTGGAGTGTCAGGGCTGGAGTGTCAGAGGTGTGCCTGGGGAGTGTCATTCATGTGCCTGGGAGTGTCAGAGGGTGTACCTGGGGTATCAGGGTGTACCTGGGATTGTCAGTGGTGTGCCTGGGGGTGTCAGAGGTGTGCCTGGGAGTGTCAGGGGGTGTAACTGGGAATGTCGAGTGTGGCAGTGTCAGAAGTGGCACCTGGAGTGTCAGGGGTGTGCCTGGGTGTGTCGTTCCTGGCACCTGGGAAGAGGGTGCCTGGAAGTGTCAAGGCTGGAAGTGTCAGAGGTGTGCCTGGGGTGACAGCGGTGCAAGTGTCGTGGTGTGCCTGGGGTGACAGAGTTGGAGTGTCGGTTGTACCAGGGGTGTCAAGGGTGTGACTCGGAGTGTCAGGGGTGTGTGGAAGTGTCAGAGTGTGCTTAGGGGGTGTCTGAGGAGGTGTGGCTGGGGTGTCTGAGGTGTGCCCAGGGAGTGTCAGGGGTGTGCCTGGGGAGTGTCAGGGGTTCCTCGGAGCATCAAGGAGTACCTGGGAGTGTCAGAGGTGTACCTGGGACTGTCAGGGTGTACCTGGGAGATCTCAGTGGTGTACCTGGGAGTGTCATTCATGTACCTGGGAGTGTCAGAGGTGTACCTGGGGATTATCAGAGGTGCACCTGGGATTGTCAGTGGTGTGCCTGGGGTGTCACGGTGTGCAGGTGTCAGGGGTGTGACTGGGGTGTCAGGTGTGGCTGGGAGTGTCAGAGTGGTGTCAGAGGTGTGCCTGGAGTGTCATTCCTTGTGCCTGGAGTGTCAGAGGTGTGCCTGGAAGTGTCAGGGCTGGAAGTGTCAGAGGTGTGCCTGGGGAGTGACAGCGGTGTGCCTGGGAGTGTCAGTGGTGTGCCTGGGGAGTGACAGAGGTGTGCCTGGGGAGTGTCGGAGGTGTGCCAGGGAGTGTCAGGGGTGTAACTGGGAATGTCAGGGGTGTATGTTGGAGTGTCAGAGGTGTGCTTGGGAGTGCCTGAGGTGTGCTGGGGTGTCTGAGGTGTGCCTGGGAGTGTCAGAGGTGTGCCTGGGGTGTCTGAGGTGTGCCTGTGTGTGGGGTGTGCCAGTGTCAGATGTGTGTACCAGGGTGTCAGAGGTGTGCCTGGGGTGTCAGGTGTCCCTGAAGGGGTGTCAGAGGTGTGTGCCTGGAAGTGTCAGAGGTGTGTCTGGGAGTGTTTGAGGTGTGCACCTGGGGTGTCAGAGGTGTGCCTGGGACTGTCAGAGGTGTGCCTGGGAGTGTCAGAGGTGTGCCTGGGAGTGTCATGGGTGTGCCTGGGGTGTCAGAGGTGTACCTGGGGAGTATCAGAGGTGTACCTGGGATTGTCAGAGGTTTACCTGGGAGTGTCAGAGGTGTGCCTGTAAGTGTCAGGGGTGTAGCACTGGAGTGTCGGAGGTGTGACTGGGAGTGTCCAAAGTGTGCCTGGGAGTGTCAGAGGTTGTACCTGGGAGTGTCACTGTGTGTACAGTGTCAGGGGTGCAAGTGTCAGGGTGCCTGGAGGTGTCGGTGTAACTGGGAGTGTCGGAGTGTGGCACTGAGTGTCGAGTGTGGCAGGAGTCTCTGGGGCGTGCCTGGGAGGGTCAGAGGTGTGCCTGGGGTTGTTAGAGGTGTACCTGGCAGTGTCAGAGGTATGCCTGGGGAGTGTTTGAGGTGTACCTGGGGAGTGTCGGAGGTGTGCTTGGAATGTCAGTGTACCTGGGTGTCAGAGAGGTGTGCCTGGGAGATGTCAGTGGTGTGCCTGGGAGTGTCATTCATGTACCTGGGAGTGTTAGAGGTGTGCCTGGAAGTGTCAGGGCTGGAAGTGTCAGAGGTGCCTGGGTGACAGCGCCTGGAGTGTCAGAGGTGTGCCTGGGAGTGTCAGAGGAGGTGTGGCTGGGGAGTGTCGGAGGTGTGCGTGGGGTGTCAGGGTTGTGCTGGGGTGTCTGGGGGTGTGCACCGGGTGTCAGGGGTGTGCCTGGGGTGTCAGTGGAGTGCCTGGGGACATCAGAGGTGCCACTGAGTGTGTCAGAGGTGTGCCTGGGGTGTCAGAGGTGTACCTGGGGGGTATCAGAGGTGTGCCTGGGATTGTCAGAGTTTACCTGGGAGTGTCAGGGTGTGCCTGGGAGTATCAGGGGGTGTAACTGGGGAGTGTCGGAGTGTACTGGGAGTGTCAAAAGTGTGCCTGGGGTGTCAGAGGTGTACCTGGAGTGTCAGGCAGTGTGCCTGGGGAGTGTCAGGGGTGTGCAAGTGTCAGGGTGCCTGGAGTGTCAGGGGTGTGACTGGGAATGTCGGAGGTGTGCCTGGGGTGTCAGAGGTGTGCCTGAGAGTGTCATGGGTGTGCTGGGGAGTGTCAGGGTGCCTGGGGAGATGTCAGTGGTGTGCCTGGGGTGTCATTCATGTGCCACCAGAGTGTTAAGTGTGCCTGGAAGTGTCAGGGCTGGAAGTGTCAGAGGTGTGCCTGGGGTTGACAGCGGTGGCCCTGGGAGTGTCAGAGGTGTGCCTGGGTGTCAGAGATGTGTAACTGGGAGTGTCGGAGGTGTTCCTGGGAGTGTCAGGGGTGTGCTTGGGAGTGTCTGGGGTGTGCCTGGAAGTGTCAGGGGTGGAAGTGTCAGAGGTGTACCTGGGAGTGACAGCGGTGTACCTGGGAGTGTCAGTGGTGTACCTGGGAGTGACAGAGGTGTACCTGGGAGTGTCGGAGGTGTACCGGGAGTGTCCGGGGTGGTAACTGGGAATGGCAGGGGTGTATGTTGGAGTGTCAGGGGTGTACCTGGGAGTGTCAGAGGTGTACCTGATGTCATTCCTGTACCTGGGAGTGTCAGAGGTGTACCTGGAAGTGTCAGGGCTGGAAGTGTCAGAGGTGTACACTGGGTGACAGCGGTGTACCTGGAGTGTCAGTGGTGGACCTGGAGTGACAGAGGTGTACCTGGGAGTGTCGGAGGTGTACCAGGAGTGTCCGGGGTGGCTGGGAATGTCATGGGTGTATGTTGGGTGTCAGAGGTGTACTTGGGAGTGCCTGAGGTGTAACTGGGAGTGTCTGAGGTGTACCGGGTGTCAGAGGTGTGCCTGGGAGTGTCAGAGGAGTTCCTGGGAGCATCAAGGAGTACCTGGGAGTGTCAGAGGTGTACCTGGGAGTGTCTGAGGAGGTGTACCTGGGGTGTATGAGGTGTACCTGGGGTCAGATGTGTGCACCAGGGAGTGTCAGAGGTGTACCTGGGAGTGTCAGAGGTGTACCTGAAAGTGTCAGAGGTGTACCTGGAAGTGTCAGAGGTGTATCTGGGAGTGTTTGAGGTGTACCTGGGAGTGTCAGAGGTGTACCTGGGACTGTCAGAGGTGTACCTGGGAGTGTCAAAGGTGTCCTGGGAGTGTCATGGGTGTCCTGGGAGTGTCAGAGGGTGTACTTGGGAGTATCAGAGGTGTACCTGGGAGTGTCAGAGGGTACCTGGGACTGTCAGTGTACCTGGGAGTGTCAGAGGTGTACATGGGAGTGTCATGGGTGTACCTGGGAGTGTCAGAGGTGTACCTGGGAGTATCAGAGGTGTACCTGGGATTGTCAGAGGTTTACCTGGGAGTGTCAGAGGTGTACCTGGAAGTGTCAGGGGTGTAACTGGGAGTGTCGGAGGTGTAACTGGGAGTGTCAAGTGTACCTGGGAGTGTCAGAGGTGTACCTGGGAGTGTCACTGGTGTACCTGGGAGTGTCAGGGTACCTGGGAGTGTCAGGGGGTACCTGGAAGTGTCAGGGTGTAACTGGGAGTGTCGGACGTGTAACTGGGAGTGTCGGAGGTGTAACTGGGAGTGTCACAGAGGTGTACCTGGGAGGTCAGAGGTGTACCTGGGAGTGTCAGAGGTGTCCTGGGAGATGTCAGTGGTGTACCTGGGAGTGTCATTCATGTACCTGGGAGTGTCAGAGGTGTACCTGGAAGTGTCAGGGCTGGAAGTGTCAGAGGTGTACCGGAGTGACAGCGGTGTACCTGGGAGTGTCAGGGGTGTACCTGGGAGTGTCAGGGTGTAACTGGGAGTGTCGGAGGTGTACGTGGGAGTGTCAGGGGTGTACCTGGGAGTGTCTGAGGTGTACCTGGGAGTGTCAGGGTGTACCTGGGAGTGTCAGAGGAGTACCTGGGAGCATCAGAGGAGTACCTGAGTGTGTCAGAGGTGTACCTGGGAGTGACAGCGGTGTACCTGGGAGTGTCAGAGGTGTACCTGGGAGTGTCAGAGGTATACCTGGGAGTATCAGAGGTGTACCTGGGATTGTCAGAGGTTTACCTGGGAGTGTCAGAGGTGTACCTGGGAGTATCAGGGGTGTAACTGGGAGTGTCAGGTGTAACTGGGAGTGTCAAAAGTGTACCTGGGAGTGTCAGAGGTGTACCTGGGAGTGTCAGCGGTGTACCTGGGAGTGTCAGGGGTGTACCTGGGAGTGTCAGGGGGGTACCTGGAAGTGTCAGGGGTGTAACTGGGAGTGTCGGAGGTGTACCTGGGAGTGTCAGAGGTGTACCTGAGAGTGTCATGGGTGTACCTGGGAGTGTCAGAGGTGTACCTGGGAGATGTCAGTGGTGTACCTGGGAGTGTCATTCATGTACCTGGGAGTGTTAGAGGTGTACCTGGAAGTGTCAGGGCTGGAAGTGTCAGAGGTGTACCTGGGAGTGACAGCGGTGTACCTGGAGTGTCAGAGGTGTACCTGGGAGTGTCAGGGGTGTAACTGGGAGTGTCGGAGGTGTACCTGGGAGTGTCAGGGGTGTACTTGGGAGTGTCTGAGGTGTACCTGGGAGTGTCAGAGGTGTACCTGGGAGTGTCAGAGGAGTACCTGGGAGCATCAGAGGAGTACCTGGGTGTGTCAGAGGTGTACCTGGGAGTGACAGCGGTGTACCTGGGAGTGTCAGAGGTGTACCTGGGAGTGTCAGAGGTGTAACTGGGAGTGTCGGAGGTGTACCTGGGAGTGTCAGAGGAGTGCACGGAGCATGAGAGGAGCCGCAGGGTGTCTGAGGGTGGCCACAGGAGTGTCAGTTTTGTACCTGGGAGTGTCAGAGGTGTACCTGGCAGTGTCAGAGGTGTACCTGGGGTGTCAGAGGAGTACCTGGGAGCATGTGAGGAGTACCTGAGTGTCTGAGGTGTAACCTGGAGTGTCAGTTTTGTACCTGGGTGTCAGAGGTGTACCTGGGAGTGTATGAGGTGTACTTGGGAGTGTCAGAGGGTACCTGGGGCATGAGGAGGTACCTGGGAGTGTCAGGAATGTACGTGGGAGTGTCAGGATGTACCTGGGAGTGTCAGAGGTGTACCTGGGAGTGTCAGTGGTGTACCTGGGAGTGTCATTGGTGTACCTGGGAGTGTCAGAGGTGTACCTGGGAGTGTCAGAGGTGTACCTGGGAGTGTCAGAGGTGTACCTGGGAGTGTCATGGGTGTAACTGAGAGTGTCGGAGGTGGAACTGGGAGAGTCAAAAGTGTACCTGGGAGTGTCAGAGGTGTACCGAGTGTCACTGGTGTTCCTGGGAGTCTCAGGGGTGTACCTGGGAGTGTCAGGGGGTACCTGGAAGTGTCAGGTGGTGTAACTGGGAGTGTCGGAGGTGTAACTGGGAGTGTCAGAAGGTGTAACTGGGAATCTCTGAGGCGTACCTGGGAGGGTCAGAGGTGTACCGGGAGTGTCGGACGTGTACCTTGGAATGTCAGAGGTGTACCTGGGAGTGTCAGAGGTGTACCTGGGAATGTCAGTGGTGTACCGGAGTGTCATTCTGTACCTGGGAGTGTTAGAGGTGTACCTGGAAGTGTCAGGGCTGGAAGTGTCAGAGGTGTACCTGGGGTGACAGGGTGTACCTGGGGGTGTCAGAGTGTACCTGGGAGTGTCAGAGGTGTAACTGGGAGTGTCGGAGGTGTACCTGGGAGGTGTCAGGGGTGTACCTGGAGTGTCAGGTGTACCTGGGAGTGTCAGAGGTGTACCTGGGAGTGTCAGAGGGAGTACCTGGGAGCATCGAGAGGAGTACCTGGAGTGTGTCAGAGGTGTACCTGGGGTGGCAGCGGTGTACCTGGGAGTGTCAGAGGCGTACCTGGGAGTGTCAGGAGGTGTAACTGGGAGTGTCGGAGGTGTATCTGGGGAGTGTCAGGGGTGTACTGAGTGTCAGAGGTGTACCTGGGTGTCAGTGAGGTTCTGGGAGCATCAGAGGTACCGGGTGTCAGAGGTGTACCTGGGAGTGTCAGGGGGTAGCCTGGGAGTGTCACAGATTGTCACTAGTGTCAGAGGTAGCCTGGGAGTGTCTGAGGTGTACCTGAGTGTATGAGGTGTACCTGGGAGTTGTCAGATGTGTACCAGGGAGTGTCATGGGTGTACCTGGGAGTGTCAGAGGGTGTACCTGGGGTTGTCAGAGGTTTGCAGAGTGTCAGAGGTGTAACTGGGAGTGTCAGGGTCAGCCTGGGAGTGTCAGGAGTGTACCTGGGAGTGTCATTCATGTACCTGGGAGTGTCTGAGGGTGTACACCTGGAGGGGTCAGAGGTGTCCTGAGAGTCTCAGAGGTGTACCTGGGAGTGTCAGAGGTTCACCTGGGAGTGTCATGGGTGTACCTGGGGTCTCAGGTGTACCTGGGAGTATGAGAGGTGTACCTGGGATTGTCAGAGGTGTACCTGGGAGTGACAGTACCTGGGAGTGTCAGTGGTGTCACCTGGAGGTGTCAGAGGTGTACCTGGGAGTGTGGAGGTTTACCAGGGAGTGTCAGGGGTGTACGTGGGAGTGTCAGAGGTGTACGGGAGTGTCTGAGGTGTACCTGGGAGTGTCTGAGGTGTGCCTGAGAATTATCAGTTTTGTACCTAGGGTGTCAGGGGTGTACCTGGGAGTGTCAGAGGTACCTGGGGCATGAGAGGAGTACCTGGGAGTGTCAAAGATGTACCTGGGGTGTCAGAGGTGTACCTGATTGTCAGAGGTGTACCTGGGAGTGTCAGTGGTGTACTTGGGAGTGTCTGAGGTGTACCTGGGAGTGTCAGAGGTGTACCTGGGAGTGTCAGAGGAGTACCTGGGAGCATCAGAGAGGAGTACCTGGGTGTGTCAGAGGTGTACCTGGGAGTGACAGCGGTGTACCTGGGAGTGTCAGAGGTGTACCTGGGAGTGTCAAAGGTGTACTGGGAGTGTTAGAGGTGGCCTGGCAGTGTCAGAGGTGTACCCGGGAGGTGTCAGAGGTAGGGAGCATGAGGTACACCAGGTGTCAAGATGTACCTGGGAGTGACAGAGGTGTGCCGGGTGTCAGAGGAGTACCTGGGAGCATGAGAGGTACCGGGTGTCAAGGTGTACCTGGGAGTGACAGAGGTGTACCGGAGTGTCAGAGGTGTACCTGGGAGTGTCAGTGGTGTACTTGGGAGTGTCTGAGGTGTACCTGGGAGTGTCAGAGGTGTACCTGGGAGTGTCAGAGGAGTACCTGGGAGCATTAGAGGGAGTACCTGGGTGTGTCAGAGGTGTACCTGGGAGTGACAGCGGTGTACCTGGGAGTGTCAGAGGTGTACCTGGGAGTGTCAGAGGTGTAACTGGGAGTGTCGGAGGTGTACCTGGGAGTGTCAGAGGAGTACCTGGGAGCATGAGAGGAGTACCTGGGAGTGTCTGAGGTGTACCTGGGAGTGTCAGTTTTGTACCTGGGAGTGTCAAGTGTACCTGGGAGTGTCAGAGGTGCCTGGGAGTGTCAGAGAGTACCTGGGAGCATGAAGGTACCTGGGAGTGTCTGAGGTGTACCTGGGAGTGTCAGTTTTGTACCTGGCAGTGTCAGCAGGTGTACCTGGGAGGTATGAGGTGTACTTGGGAGTGTCAGAGGAGTACCTGGGGCATGAGAGGAGTACCTGGGAGTGTCAGAGATGTACGTGGGAGTGTCAGAGGTGTACCTGGGGTGTCAGAGGTGTACCTGGGAGTGTCAGTGGTGTACCTGGGAGTGTCATTGGGTGTACCTGGGAGTGTCAGAGGTAGGGTGTCAGAGGTGTACCTGGGAGGTGTCAGAGGTGTACCTGGGAGTGTCATGGGTGTAACTGAGAGTGTCGGAGGTGTAACTGGGAGTGTCAAAGGTGTACCTGGGAGTGTCAGATGTGTACCTGGGAGTGTCACTGGTGTCTGGGTCAAGGGTGTACCTGGGAGTGTCAGGGTACCTGGAAGTGTCAGGGGTAACAGTGTCGGAGGTGTAACTGGGAGTGTCGGAGGTGTAACTGGGAATCTCTGAGGCGTACCTGGGAGGGTCGAGGTGTACCTGGGAGTGTCAGACGTGTACCTTGGAATGTCAGAGGTGTACCTGGGAGTGTAGAGGTGTACCTGGGAGATGTCAGTGGTGTACCTGGGAGTGTCATTCATGTACCTGGGAGTGTTAGAGGTGTACCTGGAAGTGTCAGGGGCTGGAAGTGTCAGAGGTGTACCTGGGAGTGACAGCGGTGTACCTGGGAGTGTCAGAGGTGTACCTGGGAGTGTCAAGGTGTAACTGGGAGTGTCAGAGGTGTACCGGAGTGTCAGGGGTGTACTTGGGGATGTAAGTGGCCTGGGAGTGTCAGGGTGTACCTGGGAGTGTCAGAGGTACCTGGAGCATCAGAGGAACCTGAGTGTGTCCAGAGGTACCTGGGAGCGACAGCGGTGTACCTGGGAGTGTCAGAGGTGTACCTGGGAGTGTCAGAGGTGTAACTGGGTTGTCGGAGGTGTACCTGGGGGTGTCGGGGTGTACTTGGGAGTCAGAGGTGTACCTGGGAGTGTCAGTGGGTTCTGGGAGCATCAGAGTACCTGGAGTGTCGAGAGGTGTACTGGGAGTGTCAGGGGTGTGCAGGAGTGTCAGGGTGTCTGGGGTGTCAGAGGTGTACCAGTGTCTGAGGTGTCCTGGGAGTGTATGAGGTGTACCTGGGAGTGTCAGATGTGTACCAGGGAGTGTCATGGGTGTACCTGGAGAGTGTCAGAGGTGTACCTGGGATTAGCAGAGGTTGCAGGAGTGTCAGAGGTGTAACCTGGGAGTGTCATTCATGTACCTGGGAGTGTCTGAGGTACTGGGAGTGTCAGAGGTGTACCAGAGTCTTAGAGGTGTACCTGGGAGTGTGGGGTTCACCTGGGAGTGTCATGGGTGTACCTGGGAGTCTCAGAGGGTGTCCTGGGAGTTGAGAGGTGTACCGGTTGTCAGAGGTGTACCGGGAGTGACAGTACCTGGGAGTGTCAGTGGTGTACCTGGGAGTGTCAGAGGTGTACCAGGGAGTGTGAGGGGTGTAACTGGGAGTGTCAGGGGTGTACGTGGGAGTGTCAGAGGTGTACTTGGGAGTGTCTGAGGTGTAACTGGGAGTGTCTGAGGTGTACCTGGGAGTGTCAGAGGTGTACCTCGGAGTGTCAGAGGAGTTCCTGGGAGCATCAGAGGAGTACCTGGGAGTGTCAGGGGTGTACCTGGGAGTGTCAGGGGTGTACATGGGAGTGTCAGAGGTGTCCCTGGGAGTGTCAGAGGTGTACCTGGGAGTGTCAGAGGTGTACCTGGAAGTGTCAGAGGTGTACCTGGAAGTGTCAGAGGTGTACCTGGGAGTGTCTGAGGTGTACCTGGGAGTGTCAGAGGTGTACCTGGGAGTGTCAGAGGTCTACCTGGAAGTGTCTGAGGTGTACCTGGGAGTGTAAGAGGAGTGCCTGGTAGTGTCAGAGTTGCACCTGGGAGTGTCAAGGGTGCACCTGGGAGTGTCTGAGATGTACCTGGAAGTTTGTGAGGTGTACCTGGGAGTGTCAGAGGTTTACCCAAGGCCAGGTGTAAACCTGGGAGGCCGGAGGTGTAACTGGGAGTGTCAGAAGTGTACCTGGGAGGTTGGGGTGTACCTGGGAGAGTGTCAGCGGGCACCTGGGAGTGTCAGGGTTGTACCTGGGAGTGTCAGGGGTGTACCTGGCAGTGTCAGGGGTGTAACTGGGAGTGTCAGAGGTGTAACTGGGAGTGTCTGAGGTGTACCTGGGAGTGTCAGAGGTGTACCTGGGAGTGTCAGAGGTGTACCTGGCAGTGTCAGAGGTATACCTGGGAGTGTTTGAGGAGTACCTGGGAGTGTCGGAGGTGTACCTGGGAATGTCATAGGTGTACCTGGGAGTGTCAGAGGTGTACCTGTTAGATGTCAGTGGCGTACCTGGCAGTGTCATTCATGTACCTGGGAGTGTCAGAGGTGTACCTGGAAGTGTCAGGGCTGGAAGTGTCAGAGGTGTACCTGGGAGTGACAGCGGTGTACCTGGGAGTGTCAGAGGGATACCTGGGAGTGACAGAGGTGTACCTGGGAGTGTCTGAGGTGTTCCTGGAGTGTCAGAGGTGTACCTGGGAGTGCCAGAGGTGTACCTGGGAGGTCATGGGTGTACCTGGGAGTGTCAGAGGTACCTGGGAGTGTCAGAGGTGTACCTGGGATTGTCAGAGGTGTACCAGGGAGTGTCAGGGGTGTAACTGGGAGTGTCAGGGGTGTACGTGGGAGTGTCAGAGGTGTACTTGGGAGTGTCTGAGGTGTAACTGGGAGTGTCTGAGGTGTACCTGGGAGTGTCAGAGGTGTACCTCGGAGTGTCAGAGGAGTTCCTGGGAGCATCAGAGGAGTACCTGGGAGTGTCAGGGGTGTACCTGGGAGTGTCAGGGGTGGACCTGGGAGTGTCAGAGGTGTCCCTGGGAGTGTCAGAGGTGTACCTGGGAGGTCAGAAGTGTACCTGGGAGTGTCAGAGGTGTAACTGGGAGATGTCAGTGGTGTGACCAGTGTAATTCTGTACCTGGGAGTGACGGAGGTGTACCTGGAATGTCAGCTGGAAGTGTCAGAGGTGTACCTGGGAGTGACAGCGGTGTACCTGGGAGTGTCAGGGTGTACCTGGGAGTGTCAGGAGGTGTAACTGGGAGTGTGCCAGTGTACGTGGGAGTCAGGGGTGTACTTGGAGGTGTCTGAGGTGTACCTGGGAGTGTGCAGGGTGTGCATTGAGGTGTCAGGGGGTGTACTTGGGGTGTCAGAGGTGTACCTGGAGGTGTCAGAGGTACCTGGGAATCAGAGGAGTACCTGGTGTGTCAGAGGTGTACCTGGGAGCGACAGCGGTGTACCTGGGAGTGTCAGGAGGGTACCTGGGAGTGTGCAGAGGTGTAACTGGGATTGTCGGAGGTGCCTGGGGGTGTCAGGGGTGTACTTGGGAGTGTCAGAGGTGTACCTGGGAGTGTCAGTGGAGTTCCTGGGAGCATCAGAGGAGTACCTGGGAGTGTCAGAAGGTACCTGGGAGTGCCGAAGAGTGTACCTGGGAGGTCAGAGGTGTCCTGGGAGTGTCAGAGGTGTACCTGGGAGGTGTCTGGGTGTACCTGGGAGTGTATGAGGTGCCTGGGAGGTGTCGGAGCCAGGGAGTGTCATGGGTGTACCTGGGAGTGTCAGGGTACCTGGGATGCCCAGAGGTTTGCAGGAGTGTCAGAGGTGTAACTGGGAGTGTCATTCATGTCCTGGGAAGTATGTAGGTGGAACCAGAGTCTCAGAGGTGTACCTGGGAGCAGAGAGGTGTACCTGGGATGTCAGGGAGTGTACCAGGAGTGACAGTACCTGGGAGTTGCAGTAGTTGTACCTGGGAGTGTCAGAGGTGTACCTGGGAGTGTCGGAGGTGTACCGGGAGTGTCAGGGGTGTACGTGGGAGTGTCAGAGGTGTCAGGAGTGTCTGAGGTATGCCTGGGAGTGCTGGTTGTACCTGGGAGTATCAGTTTTGTACCTGGGAGTGTCAGAGGTGTACCTGGGAGTGTCGAGAGGGTACCTGGGAGCATGAGAGGGTACCTGGGAGTGTCAGGGTACCTGGGAGTGTCAGAGGTGTACCTGGGAGTGGTCAGAGGTGTACCTGGGAGTGTCAGTGGTGTACCTGGGAGTGTCATTGGTGTACCTGGGAGTGTCAGGGTGTACCTGGAAGTGTCATGGGTGTACCTGGGAGTGTCAGAGGTGTACCTGGGATTGCAGAGGTTTGCAGGGAGTGTCAGAGGTGTAACTGGGTGTCATTCGAGTACCTGGGAGTGTCTGAGGTGTACCTGGGAGTGTCAGAGGTGTACCTGAGAGTCTTAGAGGTGTACCTGGGAGTGTCAGAGGTTCACCTGGGAGTGTCGTGGGTGTACCTGGGAGTCTCAGAGGTGTACCTGGGAGCATGAGAGAGGTGTACCTGGGATTGTCAGGAGGTGTACCAGGGAGTGACAGTACCTGGGAGTGTCATGTTGTACCTGGGAGGTCAGAGGTGTACCTGGGAGTGTCGGAGGTGTACCAGGGAGCACAGGTGCACGTGGGAGTGTCAGAGGTGTACTTGGGAGTGTCTGAGGTACCTGGGAGTGACTGAGTTGTACCTGGGAGCATTGCTTTGTACCTGGGAGGTCAGAGGTGTACCTGGGAGTGCCAGAGGAGTACCTGGGAGCATGAGAGGAGTACCTGGGAGTGTCAGAGATGTACCTGGGAGGTCAGAGGTGTACCTGGGAGTGTCAGAGGTGTACCTGGGAGTGTCAGTGGTGTACCTGGGAGTGTGGCTGGTGTACCGGGAGGTCAGAGGTGTACCTGAAGTGTCAGAGGTGTACCTGGAAGTGTCAGAGGTACCTGGGAGTGTCTGAGGTGGGAGTGTCAGAGGTACCGGGATGTCAGAGGTGTACCTGGGAGTGTCAGAGGTACCTGAGAGTGTCATGGGTGTACCTGGGAGTGTTAAAGGTGTACCTGGGAGCATCGAGTCTGGGATTGTCAGAGGTTTACCTGGGAGGTCAGAGAGGTACCTGGGAGTGTCAAGGGTGTAACTGGGAGTGTTTGAGGTGTAACTGGGAGTGTCAAAAGTGTACCTGAGAGTGTCAGAGGTACCTGGGAGTGTCAGCGGTACCTGGGAGTGTCAGGTGTAACTGGGAGCCAGGGACCTGGAAGTGTCAGGTGTAACTGGGACAGGCACTGGGGAGTGTTGGGGAGGTGTACCTGGCAGTGTCAGAGGCATACCTGAGAAGCTTGGAGGTGTACCTGGGAGGAGGTGTACCTGGGAAATGTCAGGAGGTGTACCTGGGAGTGTCAGAGGTGTACCTGGGAGATGGGTGGTGTACCTGCGAGTGTCATTCATGTACCTGGGAGTGTCAGAGGTGTACCTGGAAGTGTCAGGCTGGAAGTGTCAGAGGTGTACCTGGGAGTGACAGCGGTGTACCTGGGAGTGTCAGAGGTGTACCTGGGAGTGTCAGAGGTAACTGGGAGATGTCAGTGGTGTACCTGGGAGTGTATTCATGTACCTGGGAGGACGGAGGTGTACCTGGAATTGTTGGGGCTGGAAGTGTCAGAGGTGTACCTGGGAGTGACAGCGGTGTACGGGAGTGTCAGAGGTGTACCTGGGGTGTCAGAGGTAACTGGGAGTGCCGGAGGCACGGGGAGTGTCAGGGGTGTACTTGGGAGTGTCTGAGGTGTACCTGGGAGTGCTGAGGAGGTACCTGGGAGGTTCGGAGGAGTACCTGGGAGCATCAGAGGAGCCTGAGGTGTCAGAGGTGTACCTGGGAGTGACAGAGGTACCTGGAAGTGTCAGGCTGGAAGTGTCAGAGGTACTGGGAGGACAGCTGTACCTGGGAGTGTCAGAGGTGTACCTGGGAGTGTCAGAGGTGTAACTGGAGATGTCAGTGGTGTACCTGGGAGGTATCCATGTACCTGGGAGTGACGGAGGTGTACCTGGAATTGTCAGGGCTGGAAGTGTCAGAGGTGTACCTGGGAGTGACAGCGGTACCTGGGAGGCCAGAGGTGTACCTGGGAGTGTCAGAGGTGTAACTGGGAGTGTCGGAGGTGTACGTGGGAGTGTCAGGGGTGTACTTGGGAGTGTCTGAGGTACCTGGAGGCAGAGGTGTACCTGGGAGTGTCAGAGGAGTACCTGGGAGCATCAGAGGAGTACCTGGAGTGTGTCAGAGGTGTACCTGGGAGTGACAGCGGTGTACCTGGGAGTGTCAGGAGGTGTACCTGGGAGGTCAGAGGTGTACCTGGGAGTATCAGAGGTGTACCTGGGATTGTCAGAGGTTTACCTGGGAGTGTCAGAGGTGAACTGGGGAGTATCAGGGGTGTAACTGGGAGTGTCGGAGGTGTAACTGGGAGTGTCAAAAGGCACCTGGGAGTGTCAGGAGGTGTACCTGGGAGGTCAGGCTGTGCACCTGGGAGTGTCAGGGTGTACCTGGGAGTGTCAGGGGGTACCTGGAAGTGTCAGGGGTGTACTGGGAGTGTCGGAGGTACACCTGGAGGCCAGAGGTGTACCTGAGAGTGTCATGGGTACCTGGGAGGTCAGAGGTGTACCTGGGAGATGTCAGTGGTGTACCTGGGAGGCTGTCTGCGTGCCTGGGAGTGTTAGAGGTACCTGGAAGTGTCAGGGCTGGAAGTGTCAGAGGTGTACCTGGGAGGACAGCGTGGCCTGGGAGTGTCGGGAGGCATACCTGGGAGGTCAGAGGTGTAACTGGGAGTGTCGGAGGCACCTGGGAGGTCGGGGTGTACTTGAGTGTCTGAGGTGTACCTGGGAGGCCGAGGTGTACCTGGGAGTGTCAGAGGAGCACCTGGGAGCATCAGAGGAGTACCTGGTGTGTCAGAGGTACCTTGGAGTGACATGTACCTGGGAGTGCCAGAGGTGTACCTGGGAGGCTGAGGGAGTACCTGGGAGCATGAGGGGAGTACCTGGGAGTGTCTGAGGTGTACCTGGGAGGCCAGAGGTGTACCTGGGAGGTCAGAGGAGTACCTGGGAGCATCAGAGGAGTACCGGGAGCGTCAGAGGTGTAACTGGAGTGTCGGAGGTGTACCTGGGAGGTCAGGGGTGCATGGGAGTGTCTGAGGTGTACCTGGGAGGCCAGAGGTGTACCTGGGAGGTCAGAGGAGGCCTGGGAGCATTAGAGGAGTACCTGGGTGTGTCAGAGGTGTACCTGGGAGGACAGCGGTGTACCTGGGGTGTCAGAGGTGTACTGGAGTGCTGAGGTGTAACTGGGAGTGTCGGAGGTGTACCTGGGAGCTGGGGAGGAGTACCTGGGAGCATGGAGAGGAGTCTGGGAGTGTCTGAGGTGTACCTGGGAGTGCTTGCTGGTACCTGAGTGTCAGAGGTGTACCCACAGTGTCAGAGGTGTACTTGGGAGGTCAGAGGAGTACCTGGGAGCATGAGAGGAGTACCTGGGAGGTCTGAGGTGTACCTGGGAGTGTCAGAGGTGTACCTGGGAGGTCAGGAGGTGTACCTGAGTGTCGGAGGTAACCTGGGGTGTCAGGGGGGTGTACTTGGGAGGCCAGAGGTGCACCTGGGAGGTCAGAGGAGTACCTGGGAGCTCAGGAGAAGTACCTGGGAGTGCCGAGGTACCTGGGAGGTCAGGTAACTGGGAGGCCAGAGGTGTCCCTGGGAGGCTGGGAGGTGTACCTGGGAGTGTCTGAGGTGTACCTGGGAGGTCAGGAGGTGTACCTGGGAGTGCTGGGGATGTACCTGGGAGTGTCATGGTGTGCCTGGGAGTGTCAGGAGGTGTACCTGGGATTAGCAGAGGTTACCTGGGAGTGTCAGAGGTGCACTGGGAGGTTATTCAGTAGCCTGGGAGTGTCTGAGGTGTACCTGGGAGTGTCAGAGGTACCTGAGAGGTCTTAGAGGTACCTGGGAGGTCAGAGGTTCACCTGGGAGTGTCATGGGTGTACCTGGGAGTCCAGAGGTGTACCTGGGAGCAAGGAGAGGTGTACCTGGGATTGCTGGGAGGTGTACCAGGAGGACAGTACCTGGGAGTGCTGAGGTGGTGTACCTGGGAGGTTGGGGAGGTGTACCTGGGAGAGTGGAGGTGTACCAGGGAGGTCAGGTGTACGTGGAGTGCTGGGAGGCATGGAGCGCCTGAGGTACCTGGGAGTGTCTGAGTTGTACCTGGGAGCATTGCGAGGCCTGGGAGGTCAGAGGTACCTGGGAGGCTGGGAGAGTACCTGGGAGCATGAGAGGAGTACCTGGGAGGCCAGAGATGTACCTGAGTGCTGAGGTGTACCTGGGAGTGTCAGAGGTACCTGGGAGGCTGGGGTGGTGTACCTGGGAGTGCGTTGGGCGGTGTACCTGGGAGTGTCAGAGGTGTACCTGGAAGTGTCATGGGTGCACTGGGAGGTCAGAGGTGTACCTGGGATTAGCAGAGGTCACCTGGGAGTGTCAGAGGTGTAACTGGGAGGTGTCTATGTACCTGGGAGTGTCTGAGGTACCTGGGAGGTCAGAGGTACCTGGAGAGTCTTAGGAGGTGTACTGGGAGTGTCAGAGGTTCACCTGGGAGTGTCATGGTGTACCTGGGAGTCTCAGAGGTACCTGGGAGTATGAGAGGTACCTGGGATTGCTGAGGAGGTACCAGGAGTGACAGTACCTGGGAGTGTCAGTGGTGTACCTGGGAGGTCAGAGGTGTACCTGGGAGTGTCGAGGTACCAGGGAGTGTCAGGGGTGTACGTGGGAGTGTCAGAGGTGTACTTGGGAGTGTCTGAGGTGTACCTGGGAGTGACTGAGTTGTACCTGGGAGTACAGCTTTGTACCTGGAGTGTCAGAGGTGTACCTGGGAGGTCAGAGGCACCTGGGAGCCTGAGAGAGTACCTGGGAGTGTCAGAGATGTACCTGGGAGGTCAGAGGTGTACCTGGGAGCACAGAGGTGTACCTGGGAGTCAGTGGTGTACCTGGGAGTGTCATTGGTGTACCTGGGAGTGTCAGAGGTACCTGAAGTGTCAGAGGTGTACCTGGAAGTGTCAGGAGGTGTACCTGGAGTGTCTGAGGTGTACTTGGGAGGCTGAGGTACCTGGGAGTGTCAGAGGTGTACCTGGGAGGTCAGAGGTTTTACCTGAGAGTGTCATGGTGTACCTGGGAGTGTTAAAGGTGTACCTGGGAGATCAGAGGTGTACCTGGGATTGTCAGAGGTTTACCTGGAGCGCCGAGGTGTACCTGGGAGTGTCAAGGTGTAACTGGAGTGTTTGAGGTGTAACTGGGAGTGTCAAAAGTGTACCTGAGAGTGTCAGAGGTACCTGGGAGGTTGAAGGTGTACCTGGGAGTGTCAGGGGTGTACTGGGAGTTTCAGGGGGCATGCAGTAACTGGGAGTGTCGGAGGTAACCGGGAGTGCTGAGGTGTAACTGGGAGGTCAGAGGTACCTGGCAGTGTCAGAGGTATACCTGGGAGGTTTGAGGTGCACTGGGAGGGTGGGAGGTGTACCTGGGAATGTCAGAGGTGTACCTGGGAGTGTCAGAGGTGTACCTGGGAGATGTGCAGGGTGTACCTGCGAGTGTCATTCATGTACCTGGGAGTGTCAGAGGTACCTGGAAGTGTCGGGCTGGAAGTGTCAGAGGTGTACCTGGGAGGACAGCGGTGTACCTGGGAGTGTCAGAGGTGTACCTGGGAGGTCAGAGGTAACTGGGAGATGTCAGTGGTGTACCTGGGAGTGTAATTGATGTACCTGGGAGTGACGGAGGTACTGGAATTGTCAGGGCTGGAAGTGTCAGGCACTGGGAGTGACAGCGGTGTGCCTGGGAGTGTCAGAGGTGTACCTGGGAGGCTGGGGAGGTGTAACTGGAAGTGGAGCGGGAGTGTCAGGGGTGCACTTGGGAGTGTCGAGGTGTACCTGGGAGGTCAGAGGTGTACCTGGGAGTGTCAGAGGAGTACCTGGGAGCATCAGAGGAGTACCTGGAGTGTGTCAGAGGTGTACCTGGGAGTGACAGAGGTGTACCTGGAAGTGTCAGGGCTGGAAGTGTCAGAGGTGTACCTGGGAGTGACAGCGGTGTACCTGGGAGTGTCAGAGGTGTACCTGGGAGTGTCAGAGGTGTAACTGGGAGATGTCAGTGGTGTACCTGGGAGTGTAATTCATGTACCTGGGGTGACGGAGGTGTGCCTGGGTGTCAGGGCTGGAAGTGTCAGAGGTGTACAGGGTGTGTGGGTGTCAGGGGTACCTGGGTGTCAGAGGTTAACTGGGTGTCGGAGGTGTAGAGTGTCAGGGTGTGGGGTGTCTGGGGTGTACTGGTGTCAGAGGTGCCTGGGAGTGTCAGAGGGTACCTGGGGAGCATGGAGGGAGTGCCACAGAGTGTCAGAGGTGTACCTGGGGTGGTGTCAGAGGAGTACCTGGGGCATCAGAGGGTGCAGGTGTGTCAGAGGTGCCTGGGTGTGTGGTGTGCAGGTGAGGTGTCAGAGGTGTGGGTATGGGGTGTGCTGGGATGGGGTTTCAGATGTGAAGTGAATTATGGAGTGTCAGGTGTAACACCGAGTGTCAAAGTGTACCTGGGTGTCAGAGGTGTACCTGGGAGTGTCAGCTGTGCCTGGGAGTGTCAGGGGTGTGCAGGGAGTGTCAGGGGTACCTGGAGTGTCAGGGGTGTAACTGGGAGTGTCAGGTATACCTGGGAGTGTCAGAGGTGTACCAGAGTGTCATGGGTGTACCTGGGAGTGTCAGGGGTGTACCTGGGAGATGTCAGTGGTGTGCCTGGGGTGTCATTCATGTGACCTGGGAGTGTTAGAGGTGTACCTGGAGTGTCAGGGCTGGAAGTGTCAGAGGTGTACCTGGGGTGACAGCGGTGTGCCTGGGGTGTCAGAGGTATGCCTGGGAGTGTCAGAGGTGTGGCTGGGAGTGTCGGAGGTGTGCCTGGGGTGTCAGAGGGTGTGTGCTTGGGGTGTCTGGGGTGTGTGTCAGAGGTGTGCCCTAGTGTCAGAGGGAGTACCTGGGGGCATCAGATGTGTCAGAGGTGTACCTTGGGTGACAGCGGTGTACCTGGGGTGTCAGGAGGTGTGCCTGGGGTGTCAGAGGAGTACCTGGGAGCATGGGGAGTGCAGGTGTCTGGGGTGTGCCTGGGTGTCAGAGGTGTGCCTGGGGTGTCAGAGGGTGCCTGGGCATCAGAGGGGTCCTGGGAGTGTCAGAGGTGTAACTGGGTGTGGGTGTGTCAGGTGTGCTTGGGGTGTCTGGGGTGTACCTGGGGTGTGGATGCCTGGGTGTCAGAGAGTACCTGGGAGCATTGGAGTGCTGGGTGTGTCAGAGTTGTGCCGTGTGTGCCTGGGGGTGTGAGGAGTGAACCTGGGGGTGTGAGAGGTGTAGCACTGGGAGTGTCGGAGGTGTGCACCAGGTGGTGCTGGGAGCATGAGAGGAGTACCTGGGAGTGTGAGGTGTACCTGGGGGTGTCGGTTTGCACCTAGGTGTCAGGTGTGCCTGGGCAGTGTCAGAGGTGTGGGGTGTCAGAGGGGGTACGCGGGAGCATAGAGTATTCTGGGAGGTGTCTGAGGTGTGCCTGGGGTGTCAGTTTGTACCTGGGAGTGTCAGAGGTGTGCCTGGGGAGTGTATGGGGGGTGTGCTTGGGGTGTCAGAGGAGGTACCTGGGAGCATTGAGAGAGTACCTGGGAGTGTCAGAGATGTACGTGGGGTGTCAGAAGTGTGCCTGGGAGTGTCAGAGGTGTGCAGGTGTGGTGGTGCCTGTGAGAGTGTCATTGGTGTGCCTGGGAGTGTCAGAGGTGTGCCTGGGTGTCAGAGGTGTACCTGGGGTTCAGAGAGGTGTGCCTGGGAGTGTCTGGGTGTGGCAACTGAGGTGTCGGGTGTAACTGGGAGAGTCAAAGTGGCCTGGGTGTCAGAGGTGTACAGGGTCACTGGTGTACCTGGGAGTGTCAGTTTGTACCTGGGGTGTCAGAGGTGTCCTGGCAGTGTCAGAGGTGTACCTGGGAGTGTCAGAGGGTACCTGGGGCATGGGGAGGGGTACCTGGGAGTGCTGGGGTGTGCCGGTGTCAGTTTTGTGCCTGGGGAGTGTCAGAGGGTGTGCCTGGGGTGTGTGGGGTGTGCTTGGGGTGTGTCAGGGTGCCTGGGGCATGAGGGCTGCAGGTGTCAGGGTGTGCGTGCAGGGTGTGGGGTTTGGGTGTCAGAGGGTACCTGGGCTGTGGGGGTGCCTGGGGTGTCTGGGTGCCTGGGTGTGGTTTGTACCTGGGAGTGTCAGGGTGTGTGTCAGTGGTGCCTGGGAGTGTGTCAGAGGTACCTGGGGCATGAGGGAGGAGTACTGGGGTGTCAGAGGTGTACCTGGGAGTGTCAGAGGTGTGCCTGGGAGTGTCATGGGTGTAACTGAGGGTGTCGGAGGTGTAACTGGGGAGTGTCAAAGTGTACCTGGGAGGTGTCAGATGTGTGGGGAGTGTCACTGGTGTGCCTGGGAGTGTCAGAGGTGTGCCTGGGAGATGTCAGTGGTGTGCCTGGGGTGTCATTCATGTACCTGGGGGTGTTAGAGGGGTGTGCCTGGAGGTGTGCAGGGGATGGAAGTGTCAGAGGTGTGCCTGGGTGACAGCGGTGTGCCTGGGGTGTCAGAGGTGTACCTGGGAGTGTCAGAGGTGTAACTGGGAGGTGTCGGAGGTGTACCTGGGAGTGTCAGGGGTGCTTGGGGTGTCTGAGGTGTACCTGGGAGTGTCAGGGTGTACCTGGGGTGTCAGAGGAGTACCTGGGGTATCAGAGGGTACCTGGGTGTGTCAGAGGTGTGCCTGGGGGTGACAGCGGTGTGCCTGGGGTGTCAGAGGGTGTACCTGGGAGTGTCAGAGGTGTGCCTGGGGTATCAGAGTGTACCTGGGATTGTCAGAGGTTTACCTGCGAATGTCAGAGGTCCTGGGAGTATCAGGGGACTGGTGGTGTCGGAGGTGCTGGGGTGTCAAAGTGTGCCTGCTGGGTGTCGAGGTGTGACCTGGGGTGTCAGCAGTGTACCTGAGTGTCAGGGGTGTGCCTGGGGTGTCAGGGGGTACCTGGAAGTGTCAGGGGTGTAACTGGTAGTGTCGGAGGTGTGCCAGTGTCAAGTGTGCCTGGAGTGTCAGGGGTGTGCCTGGGTGTCAGAGGGTGTACCGGAGATGTCAGTGGTGTGCCTTGTCATTCAGTACCTGGGAGTGTTGGGGTGTGCCTGCAAGTGTGTCAGGGCTGGAAGGTCTGAGGTTGCCTGGGGTGGCGGTGTGCCTGGGAGTGTCAGAGTGTGTACCTGGGAGTGTCAGAGGTGTGACTGGGAGTGTCGGAGGTGTACCTGGGAGTGTCAGGGGGTGTGCTAGGATGTGTCTGGGGTGTGCCTGGGAGTGTCAGGGTGTACCTGGGGTGTCAGAGGGTACCTGGGAGCATCAGAGGAGTACCTGGGTGTGTCAGAGGTGTACACAGCGTGTACTGGGGTGTCAGAGTGTGCCTGGGTGTGGAGGTGGCTGGGAGTGTCGGAGGTGCCTGGGGTGAGGTACCTGGGCGCATGGGGAGGGTACCCCTGGGGTGTCTGAGGTGAACCTGGGGTGTCAGTTTGTGCCTGGGAGTGTCAGAGGGTGTAACTGGGGAATGTCAGTGGTGTACCTGGGGTGTAATTCATGGCACCTGGGGAGTGAGGAGTGTACCTGGATTGTCAGGGCTGGAAGTGTCAGAGGGGTGTGCCTGGGGTGTGTGGTGTGTGTCAGAGTGTGCAGGGTGTCAGAGTGTGACACTGGGAGTGTCGGAGGTGTGCGTGTGGGAGTGTGGGGGTTGTGGGGTGTCTGAGGTGTGCCTGGGAGTGTCAGAGGGTGCTGGGGTGTCAGAGGGTGCCTGGGGCATCAGAGGGGTGCCTGGTGTGTCAGAGGGTGTGCCTGGGGTGACAGCGGTGTACCTGGGGTGTCAGAGGTGTACCTGGGAGTGTCAGAGGTGACCCTGGAGTATCAGAGTGCTTTGTCAGTTTAAGTGTCAGAGGTGAACCTGGGGTATCAGGGTGTGAACTGGGAGTGTCGGTGGTGTAACTGGGGAGTGTCAAAGTGTACCTGGGAGTGTCAGAGGTGTACCTGGGGTGTCAGCTGTGCCTGGGAGTGTCAGGGGGTGTACCTGGGAGTGTCAGGGGGTGCCTGGAAGTGTCAGGGGGTGAAGCTGGAGTGTCAGGTATGCCTGAGTGTCAGAGGTGTGCAGAGAGTGTCATGGGTGTGCAGTGTCAGAGGTGTACCTGGGAGATGTCAGTGGTGTGCCTGGGGTGTCATTTAGCTGGGTGGGGTGTACCTGGGTGTCAGGGCTGGAAGTGTCAGAGGTGTGCCTGGGGAGTGACAGCGGTGTGCCTGGGAGTGTCAGAGGTATGCCTGGGGTGTCAGAGGTGTAACTGGGGTGTCGGAGGTGTGCCTGGGATGTCAGGGGTGTGCTTGGGGGTGTCTGGGGGTGTGCCTGGGGTGTGGGGTGCCTGGGGTGTCAGAGGTGCCTGGGAGCATCAGAGAGTGCCTGGGTGTGTCAGAGGTGTGCCTGGGGTGACAGCGGTGTGCCTGGAGTGTCAGAGGTGGCCTGGGGAGTGTCAGAGGGTGCCTGGGGAGCATGAGGAGGGAGTGCCTGGGAGTGTCTGAGGTGTCCTGGGTGTCAGGGTGTGCCTGGGGAGTGTCAGAGGAGTGCCTGGGAGCATCAGAGGAGTACCTGGGGTGTCAGAGGTGTAACTGGGTGTCGGAGGTGTGCCTGGGAGTGTCAGGGGTGCTTGGGGTGGGGTGTGTACAGGGTGTCAGAGGTGTGCCTGGGAGTGTCAGAGGAGTACCTGGGTGCATTAGAGGTGCCTGGGTGTGTCAGAGGTGTACCTGGGGAGTGACAGCGGTGTGCCTGGGGGTGTCAGGGTGTGCCTGGGGTGTGGAGGTGTAACTGGGGTGTCGGAGGTGTACCTGGGGTGTCAGAGGGGGTACCTGGGGCATGGGGAGGGGGTACCTGGGAGTGTCTGGGGTGTGCCTGGTGTCAGTTTTGGCCCTGGGGTGTGGGGTGTGCCTGGCAGTGTCAGAGGGTGTGCCTAGGGGTGTCAGAGGGTGCCTGGGAGCATGAGAGAGGTGCCTGGGAGTGTCTGAGGTGTGCCTGGGAGTGTCGGTTTTGGCACCTGGGGTGTCAGAGGTGTGCCTGGGGTGTATGGGGTGCAGGTGTCAGAGGGTACCTGGGGAGCATGAGGAGTACCTGGGGTGTCAGAGATGTGCGTGGGAGTGTCAGAAGTGTACCTGGGAGTGTCAGAGGTGTGCCTGGGGAGTGTCAGTGTACCTGGGAGTGTCATTGGTGTACCTGGGAGTGTCAGAGGTGTGCCTGGGAGTGTCAGAGGTGTGCCTGGGGTGTCAGAGGTGTACCTGGGAGTGTCATGGGTGTAACTGAGGTGTCGGAGGTGTAACTGGGAGAGTCAAAGTGTACCTGGGAGTGTCAGGGTGTACCTGGGAGTGTCACTGGTGTGCCTGGGAGTGTCAGTTTGTACCTGGAGTGTCAGAGGTGCTGGCAGTGTCAGAGGTGTACCTGGGAGTGTGTCAGAGGGGTACCCGGGGGCATGAGGAGGTACCTGGGTGTCTCAGGGGTGTACCTGGGGTGTCAGTTTGTACCTGGTGTCAGAGGTGTGCCTGGGTGTACGAGGTGTGCTTGGGAGTGTCAGAGGTGCCTGGGGCATGAGAGGAGTACCTGTGTCCAGGGATGTACGTGGGGAGTGTGGGGTGCCTGGGGTCAGGTACCTGGGAGGTGCAGAGTGTCTGGTGTGCCTGGGGTGTCAGTTTGTGCCCTGGGAGTGTCAGAGGTGTGCCTGGCAGTGTGAGGTGTGCCTGGGGTGTGGAGGTGCCTGGGGCATGGGGGTACCTGGGAGTGTCAGAGGTGTCCTGGGGTGTCAGAGGTGTGCCTGGGAGGTGTCATGGGTGTAACTGAGGTGTCGGAGGTGTGGGGTGTCAAAGAGTGTACCTGGGAGTGTCAGATGTGCTGGGTGTCACTGGTGTGCCTGGGGAGTGTCAGAGGTGTGCCTGGGAGATGTCAGTGGTGTACCTGGGGTGTCATTCATTGGGTGTTAGAGGGGTGTACCTGGAAGTGTCAGGGATGGAGTGTCAGAGGTGTACCTGGGAGTGACAGCGGTGTGCCTGGTGTCAGAGGTGTGCCTGGAGTGTCAGAGGTGTAACTGGGGAGTGTCGGAGGTGTGCCTGGGAGTGTCAGGGGTGTACTTGGGAGTGTCTGGGGTGTGCCTGGGTGTCAGAGGTGTGCCTGAGTGTCAGAGGTACCTGGGAGAATCAGAGGAGTACCTGGTGTGTCAGGGTGTACCTGGGGTGGGCACCTGGGGTAGGTTGTACCTGGGAGTGTCAGAGGTGTACCTGGGAGTATCAGAGGTGTACCTGGGATTGTCAGAGGTTTACCTGGAGTGTCAGAGGTGTACCTGGGAGTATCAGGGGTGTAACTGGGAGTGTCGGAGGTGTAACTGGGAGTGTCAAAGTGTACCTGGGAGTGTCAGAGGTGTACCTGGGGTGTCAGCGGTGTGCCTGGGAGTGTCAGGGGTGTACCTGGGAGTGTCAGGGGGTACCTGGAAGGGGTCAGGGGGTAACTGGGGTGTCGGAGGTGTACCTGGAGTGTCAGGAGTGTGCCTGAGGTGTGTCATGTGTACCTGGGAGTGTCAGAGGTGTACCTGGGAGATGTCAGTGGTGTACCTGGGAGTGTCATTCATGTACCTGGGGTGTTGAGGTGTACCTGCAAGTGTCAGGGCTGGAAGTGTCAGAGGTGTACCTGGGGTGACAGCGGTGTACCTGGGAGTGTCAGAGGTGTACCTGGGAGTGTGGTGTAACTGGGAGTGTCAGGTGTGCCTGGGGTGTCGGGGTGTACTTGGGAGTGTCTGGTGTGCCTGGGAGTGTCAGAGGTGTACCTGGGGTGTCAGAGTGCAGGGCATCAGAAGTACCTGGGTGTGTCAGGGGTGTACCTGGGGTGACAGCGGGTGTGCCTGGGAGTGTCAGAGGTGTGCCTGGGGTGTCAGAGGTGTAACTGGGGTGTCGGAGGTGTGCCTGGGGTGTCAGAGGAGTACCTGGGCGCATGAGAGGAGTACCTGGGGGTGTCTGGGGTGAACCTGGGAGTGTCAGTTTTGCCTGGGAGTGTCAGGGGGTGCCTGGCAGTGTCAGAGGTGTGCCTGGGGTGTCAGAGGAGTGCCTGGGAGCATGGGGAGGTACCTGGGAGTGTCTGGGAGGTGTACCTGGGGTGTCAGTTTTGTGCCTGGGAGTGTCAGAGGTGTACCTGGGGTGTGTAAGTGTGCTTGGGTGTCAGAGGAGTGCCTGGGAGCATGAGAGGAGTACCTGGGAGTGTCAGAGATGTACCTGGGGTGTCAAAGTGTCCTGTGGTGTAACTGAGGTGTGGGGAGGTGTAACTGGGAGAGTCAAAGTGTACCTGGGAGGTCAGAGGTGTACCTGGGAGTGTCACTGGTGTACCTGGGAGTCTCAGGGTGTACCTGGGAGGTCAGGGGGTACCTGAAGTGTCAGGTGGTGTAATCGGAGTGTCGGAGGTGTAACTGGGAGTGTCGGAGGTGTAACTGGGAATTCCTGAGGCGTACCTGGGAGGGTCAGAGGTGCCTGGAGTGTCGGACGTGTACCGGAATGTCAGAGGTGTACCTGGAGGTGCAGAGGTGCCTGGGAGATGTCAGGTACTGGGAGTGTTGGTTCATGTACCTGGGAGTGTTAGGAGGTACCTGTAAGTGTCAGGCTGGAAGTGTCAGAGGTGTACCTGGGAGTGACAGCGTGTACCTGGGAGTGTCAGAGGTGTACCTGGGAGTGTCAGAGGTAACTGGGAGTGTCGGAGGTGTACCTTGGAGTGTCAGGGTGTACTTGGGAGTGTCTGAGGTGTACCTGGAGTGTCAGAGGTGTACCTGGGAGGTCAGAGGAGTCCCTGGGAGCATCAGAGGAGTACCTGAGGTGTGTCAGAGGGGTACCTGGGAGGACAGCGGTGTACCTGGGAGTGTCAGAGGCGTACCTGGGAGGTCAGAGGTGTAACTGGGAGTCGGGAGGTGTACCTGGGGTGTCAGGGGTGTACTTGGGAGGTCAGAGGTGTACCTGGGAGTGTCAGTGGAGTTCCTGGAGCATCAGAGAAGTACCTGGGAGTGTCAGAGGTGTACCTGGGAGTGTCAGGATGTACCTGGGGTGTCAGAGGTGCCTGGGAGTGTCAGAGGTGTACCTGTGAGTGTCTGAGGTGTACCTGGGAGGTAGTGAGGTACCTGGGAGGTCAGATGTGTACCAGGGAGTGTCATGGGTGTACCTGGGAGTGTCAGAGGTACCTGGGATTAGCAGAGGTTTGCCTGGGGAGTGTCAGGAGGTGTAACTGGAGTGTCAGATTTGTACCTGGGAGTCAGAGGTGTACCTGGGAGGCTGTTCATGTACCTGGGAGTGTTTGAGGTGTACCTGGGAGGGTCAGAGGTGTACCTGAGAGTCTCAGAGGTGTACCTGGGAGTGTTAGAGGTTCACCTGGGAGGTTGGGTGGTGTACCTGGGAGTCTCAGAGGTGTACCTGGGAGTATGGAGAGGTACCTGGGATTGTCAGAGGTGTACCTGGGAGTGACAGTACCTGGGAGTCTCAGTGGTGTACCTGGGAGGTCAGAGGTGTACCTGGGAGTGTCGGAGTTTACCAGGGAGTGTCAGGGGTGTACGTGGGAGTGTCAGAGGTGTACTTGGGAGTGTCTGAGGTATGCATGGGAGTGTCTGAGGTGTACCTGGGAGCACTGCTTTGTACCTGGGAGTGTCAGAGGTGTACCTGGGGAGGTCAGAGAGTACCTGGGAGCATGAGAGAGTACCTGGGAGTCAAAGATGTACCTGGGAGGTCAGAGGTACCTGGAAGTCAGGAGGTGTACCTGGGAGTGTCAGTGGTGTACTTGGGAGTGTCTGGTGGGAGGTCAGAGGTGTGCCTGGGAGGTTGGGGAGAGTACCTGGGAGCATCAGAGGAGCACGGTGTGTCAGAGGTGTACCTGGGAGGACAGCGGTGTACCAGTGTCAGAGGTGTACCTGGGAGTGTTGGAGGTGTAACTGAGAGGCCGGTGTACCTGGGAGTGTCAGAGGAGTACCTGGGAGCAGGGAGAGGAGTCTCTGGGAGTGTCGAGGTAATGGGAGCCTGCTTTGTACCTGGGAGGTTGAGGTGTACCTGGCAGTGTCAGAGGTGCCTGGGAGTGTCAGAGGAGCCTGGGAGAATGAGAGGAGTACCTGGGAGTGTCTGAGGTGCACTGGGAGTGTCAGTTTTGTTGGGAGTGTCAGAGGTGTACCTGGGAGCAAGGAGGTGTACTTGGGAGGTCAGAGGAGTACCTGAGCATGAGAGGAGTACCTGCGAGTGTCAGAGATGTACTGGGAGTGTCAGGAGGCACTGGGAGGCTGAGGTGTACCTGGGAGTGCTGGGTGGTGTACCTGGGAGGTCAGAGGTACCTGGGAGGTCAGAGGTACCTGGGAGTGTCAGAGGTGTACCTGGGAGGTCACTGGTGTACCTGGGAGTCTCAGGGGTGTACCTGGGAGTGTCAGGGGGTACCTGGAAGTGTCAGGGGTGTAACCGAGTGTCGGAGGTGTAACTGGGAGTGTCGGAGGTGTAACTGGGAATTCCTGGAGGCGTACCTGGGAGGGTCAGAGGTGTACCTGGGAGCACGGACGTGTACCTTGAATGTCAGAGGTACCTGGGAGTGTAAGAGGTGTACCTGGGAGATGTCATGGTACCTGGGAGGTCATTCATGTACCTGGGAGTGTTAGAGGTGTACCTGAAGTGTCAGGCTGAAGTGTCAGAGGTGTACCTGGAGTGACAGTGTGTACCTGGGAGTGTCAGAGTGTCCTAAGGTTGTGTACCTGGAGTGTCGGAGGTGCACCTGGGAGTGTCAGGGTGTACTTGGGAGTGTCTGAGGTGTACCTGGGAGTGTCAGAGGTGTACCTGGGAGTGTCAGAGGAGTACCTGGGAGCATCAGAGGAGTACCTGGAGTGTGTCAGAGGTGTACCTGGGAGCGACAGCGGTGTACCTGGGAGTCAGAGATGTACCTGGGAGGTCAGGTGTAACTGGGAGTGTCGGAGGTGTACCTGGGGGTAATGGGAGGTGTCAGAGGTGCACCTGGGAGTGTCAGTGAGTTCCTGGAGCATCAGAGAAGTACCTGGGAGGTCAGAGGTGTACCTGGGAGTGTTAGGGTGTACCTGGGAGTGTCAGAGGTGTCCCTGGGAGGTCGAGAGGTGTACCTGGGAGTGTCTGAGGTACCTGGGAGTGCATGAGGTGTACCTGGGAGTGTCAGATGTACCAGGAGGTCATGGTGTACCTGGGAGGCCAGAGGTGAACCTGGATTAGCAGAGTTTACCTGGGAGTGTCAGAGGTGTAACTGGAGTGTCTATGTACCTGGGAGGTCTGAGGTGTACCTGGGAGTGTCAGAGGTGTACCTGAGAGTCTCAGAGGCCTGGGAGTGTCAGTGGTGTACCTGGGAGGTCAGAGGTGTACCTGGGAGTGTCGGAGGTGTACCAGGAGGTCAGGGGTGCATGGGGAGTGTCAGAGGTGTACTGGAGTGTCTGGAGGTGCACCTGGGAGTGTCTGAGTTGTACCTGGGAGTATCAGTTTTGTACCTGGGAGTGTCAGAGGTGTACCTGGGAGTGTCAGAGAGTACCTGGGAGCATGAGAGAGTACCTGGGAGGCCAGAGATGTACCTGGGAGTGTCAGAGGTGTACCTGGAGGTCAGAGGTGCACTGGGAGTGCTGGTGGGATGCCTGGAGTGTCAGTTGCACTGGGGCTCAGAGTGTACCTGGAAGTGTCAGAGGTGTACCTGGAAGTGTCAGGAGGTGTACCTGGGAGTGTTTGAGGTGTACTTGGGAGTGTCAGAGGTGTACCTGGGAGTGTCAATGGTGTACCTGGGAGTGTCAGAGGTGCACCTGAGATTGTCATGGGTGTACCTGGGAGTGTTAAAGGTGTACCTGGGAGTATCAGAGGTGTACCTGGGATTGTCAGAGGTTTACCTGGGAGTGTCAGGAGGTGTACCTGGGAGGTTGGCGGTGTAACTGGGAGTGTCAGGAGGTGTCCCTGGGAGTGTCAGGTGTACCTGGGAGGTTCGAGGTGTACCTGGGAGTGCATGAGGTACCTGGGAGGCCAGATGTGTACCAGGGTGTCATGGGTGTACCTGGGAGTGTCAGAGGTACCTGGGATTAGCAGAGGTTTACCCGGGGAGTGCAGAGATGTAACTGGGAGGTTGTCTGAAGTACCTGGGAGTGTCTGAGGTACCTGGGAGTGTCAGAGGTGTACCTGAGAGTCTCAGAGGTGTACCTGGGAGTGTCAGAGGTTCACCTGGAGTGTCAGAGGTGTACCTGGGAGGACAGTACCTGGGAGGTTGGGGTGGTGTACCTGGGAGGTCAGAGGTGTGCCTGGGAGTGTCGGAGGTGCCTAGGGAGTGTCAGGGGTGTACGTGGGAGTGTCAGAGGTGTACTTGGGAGTGTCTGAGGTGTACCTGGGAGTGTCTGAGTTGTACCTGGGAGTCAGTTTTGTACCTGGGAGTGTCAGAGGTGTACCTGGAGCATGAGGAGTACCTGGGAGTGTCAGAGATGTACCTGGGAGTGCAGAGGTGTACCTGGGAGTATCAGAGCTGGGAGCCGTGATGCCTGGGGAGTGTCATTGGTGTACCTGGGGGTGTCAGAGGTGTACCTGGAAGTGTCAGAGGAGTACCTGAAGTGTCAGAGGTGTACCTGGGAGTGTCTGAGGTACTTGGGAGTGTCAGGAGGTGTACCTGGGAGTGTCAGGAGGTGTACCTGGGAGTGTCAGGAGGTGTGCACCTGAGTGTCATGGGTGTACCTGGGAGTGTTAAAGGTGTACCTGGGAGTATCAGAGGTGTACCTGGGATTGTCAGAGGTTTACCTGGGAGTGTCAGAGGTGTACCTGGGAGTGTCAATGGTGTAACTGGGAGTGTTTGAGGTGTAACTGGAGTGTCAAAAGTGTACCTGAGAGTGTCAGAGGTGTACCTGAGTGCTTGAAGGCACTGGGAGTGTCAGGGGTGTACCTGGGAGTTTCAGGGGACCTGGAAGTGTCAGGTGTAACTGGGAGTGTCGGAGGTGTAACTGGGAGTGTCGGAGGTGTAACTGGGAGTGTCAGAGGTGTGCCTGGCAGTGTCAGAGGTATACCTGGGAGTGTTTGAGGTACCTGGGAGTGTGGGAGGTGTACCTGGAATGTCAGGAGGTGTACCTGGGAGGTCAGAGGTGTACCTGGGAGATGTCAGTGGTGTGCACCTGAGTGTCATTCATGTACCTCGGAGTGTCAGAGGGTGCACCTGGAAGTGTCAGGGCTGGAAGTGTCAGAGGTGTGCCTGGGGTAATGGCGGTGTGCCTGGGAGTGTCAGAGGTGTACCTGGAGTGTCAGAGGTGTAACTGGGAAGATGTCAGTGGTGTACCTGGGAGTGTAATTCATGTACCTGGGAAGTGACGGAGGTGTGCCTGGAATTGTGTCAGGGCTGGAAGTGTCGAAGGTGTACCTGGGGTGACAGCAGTGTACCTGGGAGTGTCAGAGGTGGCACCGGGTGGTGGGAGGTGTGACTTGGGAGTGTCGGAGGTGTACGTGGGAGTGTCAGGTGTGGCAGAGTGTCTGAGGTGTGCCTGGGGTCAGAGTTGCCTGGTGTCAGAGGTGCCTGGGGAGCATCAGAGGTGCTGGGTGTGGGGTGTGCCTGGGGTGACAGCGGTGTGCCTGGGGGTGTCAGAGGTGTGCCTGGGAGTGTCAGAGGTGTACCTGGTGGTATCAGAGGTGTACCTGGGATTGTCAGAGTTTGCCAGTGATCAGAGGTGTACCTGGGGTATCAGGGGTGCTGGGAGTGTCGGAGGTGTAGGAGTGTGTCAAAGTGTACCTGGGAGTGTCAGAGGTGTACCTGGGAGTGTCAGCTGTGTTCCTGGGAGTGTCAGGGGTGTACCTGGGGTATGTCAGGGGGTACCTGGAAGTGTCAGGGGTGTAACTGGGGTGTCGGAGGTGTGCCTGGGGTGTCAGAGGTGTGCCTGAGGAGTGTCATGGGTGTGCCTGGGAGTATCAGAGGTGTACCTGGAGATGTCAGTGGTGTGCCTGGGAGTGTCATTCATGTGCCTGGGAGTGTTAGAGTGTGCCTGGAAGTGTCAGGTCTGGAAGTGTCAGAGGTGTGCCTGGGGAGTGACAGCGTGTGCCTGGGAGTGTCAGAGGTGTGCCTGGGGTGTGAGGTGTAACTGGGAGTGTGGGGTGTGCCTGGGCGTGTCAGGGTGTGCTTGGGAGTGTCTGGTGCCTGGGGAGTGTCAGGGGGTGTGCCTGGGGTGTCAGAGGAGTACCTGGGAGCATCAGAGGGAAGTCCTGGGTGTGTCAGAGGGGTGTGCCTGGGGTGACAGCGGTGTACCTGGGAGTGTCAGAGGTTGCGCTGAGTGTCAGAGGTGTAACTGGAGTGTCGGAGGTGTGCCTGGGAGTGTCAGAGGGTGCCTGGGGGCATGAGAGGGTACAGTGTCTGGGGGTGTGCCTGGGGTGTCAGTTTGTGCCTGGGGTGTCAGAGGTGTGCCTGGCAGTGTCAGAGGTGCCTGGGAATGTCAGGGAGTGCCTGGGGCATGAGAGGGTGCCTGGGAGTGTCTGGGTGTGCCTGGGGAGTGTCAGTTTGTACCTGGGGTGTCAGAGGTGTGCCTGGGTGTGTGGGGTGTGCTTGGGGTGTCAGAGGGAGTACCTGGGGCATGAGAGTGCCTGGGGAGTGTCTGGGGTGTGCACAGTGTGTGCCTGGGGTGTCAGAGGTGTGCCTGGCAGTGTCAGAGGTTTTCCTGGGAGTGTCAGAGGATGCCGGAGCATGATGCCTGAGTGTCAGAGGTGTGCCTGGTGTCAGATGTTGCAGGTGCCATGGTGGCTGTGTCAGGTGTGCCTGGGGAGATGTCAGTGGTGTGCCTGGGGTGTCATTCATGTGCCTGAGTGTTGGGGTGTGCCTGAGTGTCAGGGATGGAAGTGTCAGAGGTGTGCCTGGGTGACAGCAGGTGTGCCTGGGAGTGTCAGAGGTGTGCCTGGGGTGTCAGAGGTGTGGCTGGGAGTGTCGGAGGTGTGGGAGTGTCAGGTGTGCTTGGGAGTGTCTGAGGTGTGCCTGGGGTGTCAGAGGGTGTGCCTGGGGTGTCAGAGGAGTACCTGGGGTGTCAAGGAGTACCTGAGGTGTGTCAGGGGTGTGCCTGGGGTGACAGCAGTGTGCCTGGGAGTGTCAGAGGGGTGCCTGGGGTGTCAGAGGTGCCTGGGGTGTCGGAGGTGTGCACCTGGGGGTGTCAGGGGTGTGCTTGGGAGTGTGGAGGTGTACCTGGGTGTCAGTGGGTTCCTGGGGAGCATCAGAGAGTACCTGGAGTGTCAGAGGTGTGCCCAAGTGTCAGGTGGCACCTAGTGTCAGGTGTCCCTGGGAGTGTCAGGGTGTGCCTGGGAGTGTCAGATGTGTGGGGAGTGTCATGGGTGTACCTGGGAGTGTCAGAGGTGTACCTGGGATTAGCAGAGGTTTGCAGGGAGTGTCAGAGGTGTGACCAGAGTGTCAGAATTGTACCTGGGTGTCAGAGGTGTACCTGGAGTGTCATTCATGTGCCTGGGAGTGTCTGGGGTGTGCCCTGGGAGTGTCAGAGGTGTGCCTGAGATCAGGTGTGCCTGGGTGTCAGAGGTTCACAGTGTCATGGGTGTGCCAGTCTCAGAGGTGTGCCGGGTGTGGGGTGTGCCTGGGTTGTCAGAGGTGTGCCTGGGGTGATGGTACCAAGTGTCAGTGGTGTGCCTGGGGTGTCAGAGGTGTGCAAGATGTGGCCGGTGTGCCTGGGGAGTGTCAGAGGTGTACCTGGGAGTGTCAGAGGTGTGGCTGGGAGTGGGAGGTGTGCCTGGGGTGTCAGAGAGGATGCCTGGGGCATGAGAGGGTACCTGGGGTGTCAGAGGTGTGCCTGGTGTCAGAGGTGTAACTGGGGAGTGTCGGAGGTGTGCCTGGGCGTGTCAGGGGTGTGGAGTGTCTGAGGTGCTGCGAGTGTCAGAGGTGTGCCTGGGGTGTGAGGTGCCTGGGGCATCAGAGGAGTACCTGGTTGTCAGGGTGGCACTGGAGTGACAGCGGTGTACCTGGGAGTGTCAGAGGTGTGCCTGAGTGTCAGAGGTGTGGCTGGGAGTGTCGGAGGTGTGCCTGGGGTGTCAGAGGGTACCTGGGGAGCATGAGAGGAGTACCTGGGAGTGTCTGGGGTGTGCCTGGGGAGTGTCAGTTTGTGCCTGGGAGTGTCAGAGGTGTGCCTGGCGGTGTCAGAGGTGTGCCTGGGGAATGTCAGAGGAGTGCCTGGGGAGCATGAGGGGTACCTGGGAGTGTCTGGGGTGTGCCTGGGGTGTCGGTTTGCAGGAGTGTCAGAGGTGTGCCTGGGGAGTGTGTGGGGTGTGCTTGGGGGTGTCAGAGGAGTGCCTGGGAGCATCAGAGGGTACCAAGTGTCTGAGGTGTACCTGCGAGTGTCAGTTTTGGCACCTAGTGTCAGAGGTGTACCTGGCAGTGTCAGAGGTTTTCCTGGAGTGTCAGGAGTACCTGGGGGCATGAGAGGTACCTGGGAGTGTCAGGAGGTGTGCCTGGGGAGTGTCAGATGTGTGCCTGGGGTGTCACTGGTGTGCCTGGGAGTGTCAGAGGTGTGCCTGGGAGATGTCAGTGGTGTGCCTGGGAGTGTCATTCATGTGCCTGGGGAGTGTTGGGGGTGTGCCTGGAAGTGTCAGGGATGGAAGTGTCAGAGGTGTGCCTGGGAGTGACAGCGTGTGCCTGGGGAGTGTCTGGGGTGTGCCTGGGAGTGTCAGAGGAGGTGTGGCTGGGGTGTCGAGGTGCCTGGGTGTGTCAGGGGTGTGCTTGGGAGTGTCTGGGGTGTGCCTGGGGTGTCAGGGTGTGCCAGTGTCAGAGGAGTACCTGGGGTGTCAGAGGAGTGCCTGGTGTGTCAGAGGTGTGCCTGGGAGTGACAGCGGTGTGCCTGGGAGTGTCGAGGTGTGCCCGGGTGTCAGAGGTGTACCTGGGGTGTCGGAGGTGTGCCTGGGGTGTCAGGGGTGTGCTTAGGGAGTGTCAGAGGTGTGCCTGGGGTGTCAGTGGGTTCTGGGGCATCAGAGAAGTGCCTGGGGAGTGTCAGAGGTGTGCCTGGGAGTGTCAGGTGTGCCTGGGGTGTCAGAGGTGTCCCTGGGAGTGTGCAGAGGTGTGCCTGGGAGTGTCAGATGTGTGCCAGGGGTGTGTGCCTGGGGAGTGTCAGAGGTGTGCCTGGGATTAGCAGGGGGTTTGCAGGGGTGTCAGAGGTGTGACTGGGGTGTCAGAATTGTGCAAGTGTCCAAGTGTGCCTGGGGAGTGTGTTCGTGGGAAGTGTCTGGGGTGTACCTGGGGTGTCAGAGGTGTGCCTGAGGAGTCTCAGAGGTGTGCCTGGGGTGTCAGAGGTTCACCTGGAGTGTCATGGGTGTACCTGGGAGTCTCAGAGGTGTGCCTGGGAGTATGAGAGGTGTGCCCTGGTTGTCAGAGGTGTGCCTGGGTGACAGTGCCTGGGAGTGTCAGTGGTGTGCCTGGGGGTGTCAGAGGTGTGCAGGGTGTCGGAGGTGTACCAGGGGAGTGTCAGGGGTGTGCGTGGGAGTGTCAGAGTGTGTACTTGAAGGTGTCTGGGGTGTACCTGGGGTATCTAAGGTGTACCTGGGAGTATCAGTTTTGTACCTGGGAGTGTCAGAGGTGTACCTGGGGTTTGAGGGAGTGCCTGGGGCATGAGAGGGAGTGCCTGGGGTGTCAGAGATGGCTGGGGTGTCAGAGGTGTGCCTGGGGTGTCAGAGGTGTGCCTGGGGAGTGTCAGTGGTGTGCCCTGGGTGTCAGTTGGTGTGCCTGGGGTGTCAGAGGGTGTGCCTGGAAGTGTCAGGTGTGTGCCTGGGTGTCAGAGGTGTGCCTGGGGTGTCTGGGGTGTGCCAGGGGTGTGGTGTGCCTGTGGAGTGTCAGGGTGTACCTGGGGTGTCAGAGGTGTACCTGGAGTGTCATGGGTGTGCCTGGGGTGAGGTGTGCCTGGGGTGTGGGGTGTACCTGGGGTTGTCAGAG
This sequence comes from Homarus americanus, assembly GCF_018991925.1. Taxonomy (NCBI): domain Eukaryota; kingdom Metazoa; phylum Arthropoda; class Malacostraca; order Decapoda; family Nephropidae; genus Homarus; species Homarus americanus. The sequence continues at coordinate 5,854 of NW_024734364.1, read as the reverse complement.
GTTTTGCCTGGGGTGTCAGAGGTGTGCCTAGTGTCAGAGGTGTAACTGGGGGTGTTGGAGTGTAACTGGGTGTGTCAAAGTGTGCTAAGGAGTGTCAGAGGTGAACCTGGGAGTGTCAGCGGTGTGCCTGGGAGTGTCAGTTTGTACCTGGGAGTGTCAGAGGTGTACCTGGGGTGTATGGGGTGTGCTTGGGGTGTGGGGTGCACCGGGGCATGAGAGGTGCCTGGTGAGTGTCTGGGGTGTGCCTGGGGTGTCAGTTTTGTACCTGGGAGTGTCAGGGGTGTGCCTGGCAGTGTCAGAGGTGTGCCTGGGCCAGAGGGTGCCTGGGAGCATGAGAGGTGTACCTGGGGTGTCAGAGGTGTGCCTGGGGTGTCAGAGGTGTGCCTGGGGTGTCATGGGTGTGACAGAGAGTGTCGGAGGTGTGACGAGTGTCAAAGGTGTGTGGGTGTCAGATGTGTGCCTGGGTGTCACTGGTGTCCAGTGTCAGGTGTGCCTGGGAGATGTCAGGTGGTGTGCCTGGGGTGTCATTCATGTACCTGGGAGTGTTAGAGGTGTGGCCTGGAGTGTCAGGGATGGAAGTGTCAGAGGTGTGCCTGGGGTGACAGCGGTGTGCCTGGGGAGTGTCAGAGGTGTACCTGGGAGTGTCAGAGGTGTGCCTGGTGTTGGAGGTGTGCACTGGGAGTGTCAGGGGTGTGCTTGGGAGTGTCTGGGGTGTGCCTGGGGAGTGTCAGAGGTGTACCTGGGAGTGTCAGAGGGTACCTGGGAGTATCAGAGGATTGCCTGGAGTGTGTCAGAGGTGTGCCTGGGGTGACAGCGGTGTGCCTGGGGAGTGTCAGGGTGTACTGGGGTGTCAGAGGTGTGCCTGGGAGTGTCGGAGGTGTACCTGGGGGTGTCAGGGGTGTGCCAGGGGGTGTCAGAGGTGTGCCTGGGGTGTCAGTGGGGTTCCTGGGGCATCAGAGGTGGGGAGTGTCAGGGTGTACCTGGGAGTGTCAGGGGTGTACCTGGGGTGTCAGAGGTGTCCCTGGGAGTGTCAGAGGTGTGCCTGGGGATTGTCTGGGGTGTGCCTGGGGTGTATGGGGTGTCTGGGGTGTCAGATGTGTGCAGGGAGTGTCATGGGTGTGCCTGGGGATTGTCAGAGGTGTGCCACCAGGTGTCAGAGGTGTGCCTGGAGTGTCAGGAGGTGTATCTGGGGGTGTTTGGTGTGCCTGCTGGGGGTGTCAGAGGTGTGCCTGGGAGTGTCAGAGGTGTGCCTGGGGTGTCAGGGGTGTGCCGTGAGTGTCATGGGTGTGCCTGGGGTGTCAGAGGTGTGCCTGGGGTGTCGAGTGTAACTGGGATTGTCAGAGGTGTACCTGGGAGTGTCAGAGGTGTGCCTGGGGGTGTCAGGGTGTGCCTGGGATTGTCAGGTGTACCTGGGAGTGTCAAGAAGTGTGCCTGGGTGTCAGAGGTGTGCCTGGGGTGTCAGTGGTGTGCCTGGGAGGTGTCAGGGGGTGCACCAGGGAGTGTCAGGTACCTGGAAGTGTCAGGGGTGTAACTGGGTGTCAGGTGCTGGGGTGTCGGATGTGGCTGGGAGTCTCTAGGTCGCCTGGGGAGTCAGGGGTGCCAGGATTGTCAGAGTGTGCCTGGCAGTGTCAGAGGTATGCCTGGGGTGTTTGAGGTATGCCAGATTGTTGGAGGTGTGCCTGGAGTGTCAGGGACTGGAAGTGTCAGGGTGTGCCTGGAGTGACAGCTGGTGTGCCTGGAGTGTCAGAGGTGGCCTGGGGTGTCAGAGGTGTAACTGGGGATGTCAGTGTGCCTGGGAGTGTCAGGGGTGTGCTTGGGTGTCTGAGGTGTGCCTGGTTGTCAGAGTGTGCCTGGGGTGTCAAGGGTGCCTGGGGCATCAGAGGAGTGCCTGGGTGTGTCAGAGGTGTGCCTGGGGATTGTGGTGGCCTGGGGTGTCAGAGGTGTGCCTGGGGTGTCAAGTGTGACTGGGTGTCAGGTGTGCCTGGGAGTGTCAGAGGAGTGCCTGGGAGCATGGAGGGGTGCCTGGGGAGTGTCTGAGGTGTGCCTGGGGTGTCGGTTTGTGCCTGGGGTGTTCAGAGGTGTGCCTGGGTGTCAGGTGTGCCTGGGGTGTCAGAGGTGCCTGGGGCATGGGGTGCCTGGGGAGTGTCAGGAGATGTGCATTGGGGTGTCAGGGGTGTGCACACTGGGAATTATGTGAGTGTGCCTGGTAGCGTCAGTGGTGTACCTGGGGAGTGTCATTTGGTGTGCCTGGTGCTCAAGTGTACCTAGGGTGTCTGGGGTGTACTTGGGGTGTCAGGGTGTGCCTGGGGTATAGGTGTGCCTGGGTGTCAGAGGTGTGCCTGGGGTGTCATGGGTGTGCCTGGGGTGTCAGAGGTGTACCTGGAGTGTATCAGAGGTGTGCCTGGGATTGTCAGAGGGGTTTACCTGGGTGTTAGAGGTGTGCCTGGGAGTGTCGAGGTGTGGCTGGGAGTGTCAGGTGTTTGTCAAAGTGTGCCTGGGGTGTCAGAAGTGTACACCTGGAGTGTCAGCGGTGTACCTGGGGTATCAGCGGTGTGCCTGGGAGTGTCAGGGGGGTACCTGGAGGTGTCAGGGTGTGACTGGGGTGTCAGGTGTGCCTGGGGTGTCAGGTGTGCCTGGAGTGTCATGGATGTGCCTGGGGTGTCAGGGGTGTGTGGGAGTATCAGAGTGTGCCTGGGATTGTCAGAGGTTTACCTGGGGTTGTCAGAGGTGCCTGGGAGTGTCAGTGTAACAGAGGTGTTGGAGGTGTAACAGGGTGTCAAAGTGTGCCTGGTGTCGGAGGTGTAGGTGTCAGGAGGTGTGCAGGTGTCATGTGTGGGTGTGCCTGGGTGTGTGGGGTGTGCCGGGAGTATCAGAGGTGTGCCTGGGTTGTCAGGAGGTTCATTAGAATTTCAGAGGTGTACCTGGGTGGCAGGGGTGTGGCTGGGGTGTTGGAGTGTGCCTGGGGTGTCAAAGTGTACCTGGGTGTCAGAGGTGTGCCTGGGGTGTCAGAGGTGTGCACCGGGTGTCAGGGTGTGCCTGGGAGTTCAGGGGGTGCCTGGGAGTGTCAGGGGTGTGGCTGGGGTGTCGGGGGTGTGCCTGGGGAGTGTCAGAGGTGTGCCTGGCGGTGTCAGAGGTGATGCCTGGGAGTGTTTGGTGTGCCTGGGGTGTGGAGGTGTGCCTGGGAATGTCAGAGTGTGCCTGGGGAGTATCAGAGGTGCCTGGGGTGTGGTGTGTGCTGGGGTGTCATTCATGTGCCTGGGGAGTGTCAGAGGTGTGCCTGGAGTGTCAGGGGCTGGAGGTGTCAGAGGTGTGTGCCTGGGGTGACAGCGGTGTGCCTGGGGTGTCAGAGGGTGTGCCTGGGGTGTCAGAGGTGTGAACTGGGAGATGTCAGTGGTGTGCCTGGAGTGTAATTCATGTGCCTGGGGAGTGACGGAGGTGTGCCTGGGGAATGTCAGAGGGTGTGCCTGGGGAGTATCAGAGGTGTGCCTGGGTTGTGAGGATACCTGGGAGTGTCAGAGGTGTGTCCTGGGAGTGTCAGGGTGTGCCTGGAGGTGTCAGAGGTGTGCCTGGGGAGTGACAGTGGTGTGCCTGGGAGTGTCAGGGGTGTGTGCCTGGGAGTGTCAGGGGTACTTGGAAGTGTCAGGGGTGTAACTGGGAGTGTCAGGAGGTGTGTACTGGGAGTGTCGGAGGTGTACTGGGAGTCCCTGAGGCGTACCTGGGAGGTCAGAGGTGTACCTGGGATTGTCAGAGGTGTGCCTGGCAGTGTCAGAGGATATGCCTGGGGTGTTGAGGTGTGCCTGGGGTGTCGGAGGTGTGCCTGGGGAATGTCAGAGGTGTGCCTGGGGTGTCAGAGGTGTGCCTGGGGAGTGTCAGTGTGGCGTGCCTGGGGTGTCAGTCATGTGCCTGGGAGTGTTAGAGGTGTGCCTGGAGTGTCAGGGCTGGAAGTGTCAGGGGTGTGCCTGGGAGTGACAGCGGTGTGCCTGGGGTGTCAGAGGTGTGCACCTGGGAGTGTCAGAGGTGTAGCTGGGGTGTCAGAGGTGTGCCTGGGAGTGTCAGGGGTGTGCTTGGGGGTGTCTGGGTGTGCCTGGGGGTGTCAGAGGTGTGCCTGGGGTGTCAGAGGGTACCTGGGAGCATCAGGGAGTACCTGGGTGTGTCAGGAGTGTGCCTGGGGTGTCAGCGGTGTGCCTGGGGAGTGTCAGAGGGGGCACAGAGTCAGGAGGTGTGCAAGTGTCAGAGGTGGCTAGCAAGTGTCAGAGGTTGTACCTGGGACATGGGGAGGTGTGCCAGAGTGTCAGAGATGTGCCTGGGGTGTCAGGTGTGCCTGGAGTGTCAGAGGTGTGCCTGGGGTGTCAGTGGTGTGCCTGGGGGTGTCGTTGGTGTGCCTGGGGTGTCAGAGTGTGCCTGGAGTGTCTGAGGTGTGCTTGGGATTGTCAAGAGGTGTGGGGTGTCAGGTGTGCCTGGGGTGTCAGTTTTGTGCCTGGGGAGTGTCAGAGGTGTGCCTGGGAGTGTCGGTGGTGTTGCCTGGGAGTGTCAGAGGGTACCTGGGGCATGAGTGGGTACCTGGGGTGTCAGAGATGTGCCTGGGGTGTCAGAGTGTACCTGGGTGTCAGAGGTGTGCCTGGGGTGTCGTGGTGTACCTGGGGTGTCGTGGTGTGCCTGAGGGTGTCAGGGTGTACTGGGGTGTCTGAGGTGTGGTTGGGGTGTCAGAGGTGTGCCTGGGAGTGTCAGAAGTGTGCCTGGGGTGTCAGGGGTGTGCCTGGAGTGTCGTGGGTGTGCCTGGGGAGTGTCAGAGATGTGCCTGGGGAGTGTCAGAGGTGTGCCTGGGGTGTCAGAGGTGTGCCTGGGGAGTGTGTCTGGGGTGTGCCTGGGGTGTCAGAGGTGTGCCTGGGGTGTCAGAGGTGCTGGGGGTGTCAGGGGTGCCTGGGGTGTCTGAGATGTGCCTGGGGTCTCTGAGGTTGTGGCTGGGTTGTCTGGGGTGTACCTGGGGATTGGCTGAGATGTCCTGGGGGTGTCAGTGTTCTGAGATGTGACATAGGTGTGCCTGGGGTGTCAGAGGTGTGCCTGGGGTGTCAGAGGTGCCTGGGGCATCAGAGGGGTGCCTGGGAGTGTCAGGTGTGGCTGGGGTGTCGGAGGTGTAACTGGGTGTGTCAAAGTGTGCCTGGGGTCAGGGTGTGCCTGGGAGTGTCAGCGGTGTACCTGGGGAGTGTCAGGGGTGTGCCTGGGGAGTGTCAGGGGTGCCTGGAGTGTCAGGTGTAACTGGGGTGTGGGGTGTGGCTGGGGTGTCGGAGGTGTGGCTGGGAGTGTCTGAGGTGGCCCTGGGGAGTGTCAGAGGTGTGCCTGAGAGTGTCAGAGGTGTGCCTGGCAGTGTCAGGTTATGCCTGGGAGTGTTTGAGGTGTGCCTGGGGTGTTGGTGAGGTGTGCCTGGGAATGTCAGAGGTGCACCTGGGAGTGTCAGAGGCCTGGGATGTCAGTGGTGGTGTCCTGAGTGTCATTCATGTGCCTGGGGGTGTCAGAGGTGTGCCTGGAGTGTCAGGGCTGGAAGTGTCAGGGTGTGCCTGGGGTGACAGCTGGTGTTCCTGGGGTGTCAGAGGTGTGCCTGGGAGTGTCAGAGTGTAACTGGGGAGATGTCAGTGGTGTAACTGGGAGTGTCATTCATGTCTTGCCTAGTGTCGGGTGTGCTGGGAATGTCATAGGTGTGCCTGGGAGTGTCAGAGGTGTACCTGGGAGATGTCAGTGGTGTGCATGGGGAGTGTCATTCATGTACCTGGGAGTGGCAGAGGTGTGTCTGGGGTATCAGAGGTGTGCCTGGGATTGTCAGTGGTGTATCCTGGGAGTGTCAAACTGTGCATGTCTA
>NW_024734363.1:0-7578 GCF_018991925.1 Homarus americanus | reverse complement strand
GGTGCCCGGCCCTCACATACCGGGTCATGGCACTGAAAGGGTACCCGGCCCACACACCCCGGGTCATGTCATTGAAGGGGTGCCCGGCCCTTATACCCCGGGTCATAGTGCTAGAGGGGTGCTCGGCCCTCACACCCCGATTCATGGCACTGAAATCGAGCCCAGCCCTCACACCCCGGGTCATGGTGCTGAAGGGGTGCCCGGCCCTCACACCCCGGGTCATGACACTGAAGGAGTCACCGGCTCTCACACCCCGGGTCATGGCACTGAAAGAGTGTTTGGCACACACACTCCGGGTCATGTCTTTGAAGGGGTGCCCGGCCCTCACACCCCGGGTCATGTCACTGAAAGGGTGCCCGGCCCTCACACCCCGGGTCATGTCACTGAAAGGGTGCCCGGCCTTCACACGCCGGGTCATAGCACAAAAGGGGTGCCCGGCCCTCATACCCCGTTTCTTGGTGCTGGAGGGATGCCCGGCCCTCACACCCCGATTCATGGAACTAAAATCGCGACCGGCCCTCACACCCCGGGTCATGGTGAGGAAGGGGTGTCCGGCCCTCACACCCCGTTTCATGGCACTGAAGGGGTAACCGGCCCTGATGCCCCGGGTCATGTCACTGAACGGGTGCCCGGCCCTCACACCCCGTTTCATGGCATTAAAGAGGTCCCCGGCCCTGACGCCCCGGGTCATGCCACTGAAGGGGTTCCCGGCCCTCACACCCCGGGTCATCTCACTGAAGGGGTGCCCGGCCCTCACACCCCTTTTCATGGCACTGAAGGGGTTCCCGGCTTTCACACCCCTGGTTATGGAACTGAAGAGGTGCCCGGCCGTCACACCCTTGGACATGGCACTGAAGGTGTGACCGGCCCTCACATCCCTTGTCATAGACCTAAATGGGTGCCCGGCCATCACACCAGCCATGGGCTGTATGAGTGACAGCACTACACCTGTTCATAGTACTTAAAGGGTGCTCGGCCCTCACACCCCGGATCATGGCACTGAAGGAATGATCGGCACTCACACCCCGGTTCATGGCACTGAAAGGGTGCCCGGCCCACACTCTGGGGTCATGCCACAAGGGGTGCCTGGCCTCACCTGGCCAGCGTCAATGAAAGGGTGCCTGGCCCGGCCCTCACACCACGGGTCATAGCACTGAAGGGGTGCCCGGCCCTCATTCCCCGGGTCATGGTGCTGGAGGGGTGCCCGGCCTTCACACCCCGTTTCATGGAACTGAAAGAGTGCCCGGCCCTCACACACTGGTTCATGGCACTGAAGGGGTGCCCGCCCTGACTGATGAAGGTGCCCGGCCATCACACTCCGGGTCATGGTGCTGGAGGGGTGCCCGGCCCTCACACCCAGGGTCATATCACTAAAGGGGTACCTGGCCCTCACACCCCGGGTCATGGACCTAAAGGGGTGCCCGGCCCTCACACCCCAGGTCATGGGGTTGAAGCGGTTCCCGGCGCTCACACCACGGGTCATACAGCTGAAGGGGTGCCCGGCCATCACATCCAGATTCATGGCACTCAAAGGGTGCCCGGCCCTCATACCCCATGTCATGTGAAGGGGTGCCCGGCCCTAACACCCCGGTTCACAGCACTGTAGGGGTGCACGGCCCTCACACCCCGTTTCATGGCACTGATGGGGTGCCCGGCCCTCACACCCCGGTTCATGGCACTGAAGGGGTGCCCTGCACTGACGCCCCGGGTCGTGTCACTGAAGGGGTTCCCGGCCCTCACACCCCTGGTCATGGCACTGAAAGGGGGCCCGGCCCACACACCCCAGGTCATGTCATTGAAGGGGTGCCCGGCCCTCATACCCTGGGTCATGGTGGCAAGCGGAGGGTGCCCGGACCCTTCAATTCCGGATTCTTGGCGCACTGAAATCGAGCCCGGCCCTCACACCCCGGGTCATGGTGCTGAAGGGTTGCCCGGCCCTCATACCCAGGGTCATGGCACTGAAGGAGTGACCGGCCCTCACACTCCGGTTCATGACACTGAAAGGGTGCAGGGCCAACACACTCCAGGTTCATGTCATTGAAGGGGTTCCCTTTCCTCACACTCTGGGTCATGGCAATGAAGGGGTGCCCGGCCCTTACACCCCGGGTCATGTGAAAGCGTGCCCGGCCCTCACACCCCGGTTCATAACACTGTAGGTGTGCCCTGCCCCCACACACCGTTTCATGTCACTGAATGGGTGCCCGGCCCTAAAACCCCGGCTCATGTCACTTATGGGGTGCCCGGCCCTCACACTCCGGGTCATGGTGCTGGAGGGGTGCCCAGCCCTGACACTCCGTGTTATGTGAAGGGGTGCCCGACCCTCACACCCTGGTTCAAAGCACTGTATGTGTGCCCGGAACTCACACCCCGTTTCATGGCACTTAAGGGGTGCCCGGCCCTCACACTCCGGGTCATGACACTCATGAGGTGCCCGGCCCTCACACCCCTGGCCATGGCACTGAAGCTTTGCCCGGCTCTCACACCCCTGGTCATGTACCTAAAGTGGTGCCCGGCCCTCACACCCCGATTCATGGCACTGCAAGGGTGCCCGGCCCTCACACCCCGGGCCATGGTGCTGGAGGGGTGTTAGGCCCTGACACCCCCGGGTCATGACACTGAAGGGGTGCCCGGACCTCACTCCCTAGGCCATTGTGCTTGAGGGGTGCCCGGCCCTCACACCCCGGGTAATGTCACTGAAAGGGTGCCCGGCACTCACACCCCGGGCCATGGTGCTGGAGGGGTGCCCGGCCCTCACATACCGGGTCATGGAGCTGAAGGGGTGCCCGGACATCACACCCCAATTCATGGCACTGAACGGGAGTGACGGCCCGCCACCCCGGCCGCACTGAAAGGGTGCAGGGCCCATCCACTACGGGTCATATCATTGAAGGGGTGCCCGGCCCTCACACCCCGGGTCATGTCACTGAAAGGGTGCCCGGCTCTCACACCCAGGGACATAGCACTGAAGGGGTTCCCGGACCTCATACCCCGGGTCACGGTGCTGGAGGGGTGCCCGGCCGTTACACCCCGTTTCATGGCACTGAAAGGGTGCCCGGACCCCACACCCCGGTTCATGTCACTAAAGGGGTGCCCGGCCCTCACACCCCGGTTCATGGAACTGAAGGGGTGCCCGGCCCTCACACACCGGGTCATGGTGCTGAAGGGGTGCCCGGCCCTTACACCCCGGGACATGGTGCTGAAAGGGTGCCCGGCCCTCACACCCCGGGTCATGTCACTGAAGGTTACCCAGCCCTCACACCCCGGGTCATGGCACTGATGAGGTGCCGGGCCCTCACACCCGTGGCCATGGCACTGAAGGTTTGCCCATCCCTCATTCCTGGTCATGTACTTAAAGTAGTGCCCGGCCCTACACCCCGATTCATGGCACTGAAAGGGTGCCTGGCCCTCACACCCCGGGCCATGGTTCTGGAGGGGTCTCCGGCCCTGACACCCCGGATCATGACACTGAAGGGGTGCCCGGCCCTCACACCCCGGGCCATGGTGCTGGAGGGGTGCCCGGCCCTCACATACCGGGTCATGGAACTGAAGGGGTGCCCGGACATCACACCCCGGGTCATGTCACTGAAGGGGTGCACGGCCCTCACACCCCGGGTTATGGACCGAAAAGGGTGCCCGGCCGTCACACCCCTGGCCATGGCACTGAAGGTGTGCCCGGTCCTCACACCCCTGGTTATAGACCTAAACGGGTGCCCGGCCCTCACACCCCGGGTCATGTCATTGAAGGGGCGCCCGGCCCTTATACCCCGGGTCATTGTGGTAGAGGGGTGCTCGGCCCTCACACCCCGATTCTTGGCACTGAAATCGAGCCCAGCCCTCATACCCCGGGTCATGGTGAGGAAGAGGTGCCCGGCCCTCACACCCCGGGTCATGGTGAGGAAGGGATGCCCGGCCCTCGCACCCCGTTTCATGGCACTGAAGTGGTAACCGGCCCAGATGCCCCGGGTCATGTCACTGAACGGGTGCCCGGCCCTCACACCCCGTTTCATGGCACTGAAGTGGTGCCCGGCCCTGACGTCCTGGGTCAAGGGGTCACTGAAGGCTAAGTTCCCGGCCTCACACCCGGGTCATCTCACTGAAGGGGGTGCCTCGGCCCTCACACCCCTGTTTCATGGGCAATGAAGGTGTGCACCGGCCCTCACACCTGCTGTCATAGACCTAAACGGGTGCCCGGCCATCACACCCCGGGTCATAGGGCTGAAGGGGTTGCCCGGCCTTCACACCACGTTTAATGGCACTGGAAGGGGGGGTGCCGGGACCTGACGCCCCGGTCACGTCAATACTGAAGGGTTCCCGGCAATCACGCCCCGGGTCATGGAACTGAAGGTGCCCGGCCGTCACACCTGGACATGGCACTGAAGGTGTGCTCCGGCCCTCACACTCTTGTCATAGACCTAAACGGGGTGCCCGGCTATAACACTCCCGGGCATGGGGCTGAAGGAGTGACAGGCACTCACACCCCGGTTCATGGCACTGAAAGGTGCCCGGCCCTCCCACCCCGGATCATGGCACTGAAGCGGCGGACTGCACTGACACCCCGGTCATGGCACTGAAAGGGTGCCTCGCCCACACACCTCGGTCATGTCATTGAAGGTGCCCGGCCCTCACACCCCGGATCATGGCACTGAAGGAGTGACCGGCACTCACACCCCGGTTCAAGGCACTGAAAGGGTGCCCGGCCCTCATACCCCGGGTCATGGTGCTGGAGGGGTGCCCGGCCTTCACACCCCGTTTCATGGAACTGAAAGAGTGCCCGGCCCTCACACACCGGTTCATGGCACTGAAGGGGTGCCCGGCCCTCACACCCCGGATCATGGCATTGAAGGGGTGCCCGGCCATCACACTCCGGGTCATGGTGCTGGAGGGGTGCCCGGCCCTCACACCCAGGGTCATATCACTAAAGGGGTGCCTGGCCCTCACACCCCGGGTCATGGACCTAAAGGGGTGCCCGGCCCTCACACCCTAGGTCATGGGTTGAAGCGGTTCCCGGTGCTCACACCACGGGTCATAGAGCTGAAGGGGTGCCCGGCCATCACATCCAGATTCATGGCACTCAAAGGGTGCCCGGCCCTCATACCCCATGTCATGTGAAGGGGTGCCCGGCCCTAACACCCCGGTTCACAGCACTGTAGGGGTGCCCGGCCCTCACACCCCGGTTCATGGCACTGAAGGGGTGCCCTGCACTGACGCCCCGGGTCGTGTCACTGAAGGGGTTCCCGGCCCTCACACCCCGGGTCATGGCACTGAAAGGGGGCCCGGCCCACACACCCCGGGTCATGTCATTGAAGGGGTGCCCGGCCCTCATACCCTGGGTCATGGTGTTGGAGGGGTGCCCGGACCTCACACCCCGATTCTTGGCACTGAAATCGAGCCCGGCCCTCACACCCCGGGTCATGGTGCTGAAGGGTTGCCCGGCCCTCACACCCCGGGTCATGGCACTGAAGGAGTGACCGGCCCTCACACTCCGGTTCATGGCACTGAAAGGGTGCCCGGCCAACCCCTCCAGGTTCATGTCATTGAAGGGGTTCCCTTTCCTCACACTCTGGGTCATGGCAATGAAGGGGTGCCTGGCCCTCACAGCTCGGGTCATGGTGCTGAAGGGGTGCCCGGCCCTTACACCCCGGGTCATGTGAAAGGGTGCCCGGCCCTCACACCCCGTTTCATAACACTGTAGGGGTGCCCTGCCCCCACACACCGTTTCATGTCACTGAATGGGTGCCCGGTCCTAAAACCCCGGTTCATGTCACTTATGGGGTGCCCGGCCCTCACACTCCGGGTCATGGTGCTGGAGGGGTGCCCAGCCCTGACACTCCGTGTTATGTGAAGGGGTGCCCGGCCCTCACATCCCGGGCCATGGTGCTGGAGGGGTGTCAGGCACTGACACCCCCGGGTCATGACTCTGAAGGGGTGCCCGGCCCTCACACCCCAGGCCATTGTGCTGGAGGGGTGCCCGGCCCTCACACCCGGGGTAATGTCACTGAAAGGGTGCCCGGCCCTCACACCCCGGGCCATGGTGCTGGAGGGGTGCCCGGCCCTCACATACCGGGTCATGGAGCTGAAGGGGTGCCCGGACATCACACCCCATTTCATGGCACTGAACGGGTGCCCGGTCATCACACCCTTGGTCATGTCTCTGAAGGTGTGCCCAGCCCTCACACCCCGGGTCATGTCACTGAAACGGTGCCCGGCCCACACACCCCGGGTCATGGCACTGAAGGGGTGCCTGGCCCTCACACCCCGGGTCATGGTGCTGAAGCGGTGCCCGGCCCTCACACCCCGGGTCATGCACTAGTGTGCCTGGCCCTCACACCCCGGGTCATGTTGTTGAAGGGGTGCCTGGCCTCACACCCCGGGCCGTCACTGAAAGGGTGCCCGGCTCTCACACCCCGGGTCTTGTCACTGAAGGGGTGCCCAGCTCTCACACTCCGGGTCATGGCACTGAAGGGGTGCCTGGCCCTCACACCCCGTGTGATGGTGCTGAAAGGGTGTCAGGCCCTTACACCCCGGGTCATGTGAAAGGGTGCCCGGCTCTCACACCCCGTTTCATGTCACTGAAGGGGTGCCCGGCCCTAAAACCCCGGTTCATGTCACTTATGGGGTGCCCGGCCCTCACACTCCGGGTCATGGTGCTGGAGGGGTGCCCAGCCCTGACACTCCGGGTCATGTGAAGGGGTGCCCGTCCCTCACACCCTGTTTCAAAGCACTGTATGGGTGCCCGGCCCTCACACCCCGTTTCATGGCACTTAAGGGGTGCCCGGCCCTCACACCCCGGGTCATGACACTCATGAGGTGCCCGGCCCTCACACCCCTGGCCATGGCACTGAAGATTTGCCCGGCCCTCACACCCCTGGTCATGTACCTAAAGTGGTGCCCGGCACTCAAACCCCGATTCATGGCACTGCAAGGGTGCCAGGCCCTCACACCCCGGGCCATGGTGCTGGAGGGGTGTCAGGCCCTGACACCCCCGGGTCATGACACTGAAGGGGTGCCCGGCCCTCAAACCCCAGGCCATTGTGCTGGACGGGTGCCCGGCCCTCACACCTCGGGCCATGGTGCTGGAGGGGTGCCCGGCCCTCACATACCGGGTCATGGAGGTGAAGGGGTGCCCAGACATCACACCCCAATTCATGGCACTGAACGGGTGCCCGGTCCTCACACCCTTGGTCATGTCTCTGAAGGTGTGCGCAGCCCTCACACCCGGGGTCATGTCACTGAAACGGTGCCCGGCCCACACACCCCGGGTCATGGCACTGAAGGGGTGCCTGGCCCTCACACCCCGGGTCATGGTGCTGAAGCGGTGCCCGGCCCTCACACCCCGGTTCGCAGCACTGTAGGGGTGCCCGGCCCTCACACCCCGTTTCATGACACTGAAAGCGTGACCGGCCCTCACACCCCGATTCCTGACACTGAAGGGGTGCCCGGCCCTCACACCCCGGGTCATGGCACTGAAGGGGTGCCCGGCCCTCACAACCCGGGGTTATGTCACTAAAGGGGTGCACGACCCTCACACCGCGGGTCATGTCACTGAAGGGGTGCACGGCCATGACATCCCGGGTCATG